>NC_056750.1:658769126-658811626 GCF_019279795.1 Protopterus annectens
CGATGTTTTGGCAATTCGATGATTTAAAGTAGAGCCATGTATATACAGATTCCCTTTAAAAGAACTAAATCATAAAACACCGAATTTTAGAATACAGACACCAGATGTCCAAATTAACTCCAAAACTTAAAATGCCGAGTGTGTTAAGACGCACTGAAAATGCTGATGTACAGATTTCCGACAATAATGCAGGAAGCAATACTTACGCTTTTGTAAATAAAGGAATGCCTCTCTAAAGTTTTGTACACAGTTTAAAAAAATGGACATTTTGTATGACACTACCGGCAGTTGTGGAAGTGTGTACAGCATACCAAAGGTTTAACTCCCTTTTCCCTACTATAGTGGGGTCCTAGAGTTGATATATAGAGTTAAGGGGGCATGGGGGATGCACCTCCCACATAAAGTGGGTTGGTTTTAGTTAGTCCAGTCTGCAGCAGAAAGGTTTAGACATGGTTATTGAGTATGTGCAAGGATTAGGAAGCACTTTGATAATGTGAATTGTTTGTTACTGCAAAGATATTTTCTTTAAATTACAAATCACACTGTCATTTGAAGAATGTGCAGTTTGTTAGAAAAATCATAATTTTTCTCTGAAGTTTACTGTTTTGCTTTTATCCTAGTACTGCTGTAGTGAAGGAATTGCATGTAATGTCTGCACATTTTAATTAAATATTCTGAACATTGGTGTTGTAATGTTTCAATTTTATATACATTCAGAATTGGGGTCTCTATTTTGAAAGTCTGTATTTTAGGATTTCATTGTTTTAAAGAACACCCGATGTATTACCATACATATATACATATACACAAACATATATATATATATATATATATATATATATATATATATATATATATATATATATATATACACACACACACACACTTTGAAATACGTAAAGAAAAAAATGCTTAAAACGTCCCCCCCTGCACCCTCCATGTGGGAGGGCTGTACTCCCCACACCCGCAGCTACTTAGATATACCAACTTTGAGATAGTACTATAGTGAAGAGAACAGTAAAGTTCCCATCATGCACTTTACAGTGGATCACCACTGACAAGTTTCAATATTCGATCCTCTGGGCTTTGTTAATCAGAGGTTCGAGGTTTTGAAATTTCAAACTTTGGTAGTGGACCCATGTATATACACATACATATATATATATATATATATATATATATATATATATATATATATATATACTGCTTTACTGAACCACACACTATAATTGTGTGCCATCTTCAGGCATGGGGCACTATTTTGTTGTCCCGACAGCTGGTCCTGTCTCTAATGTATGATTAATGCTCCTTTGTAAGTCACCAGATGAACATTTAAATCTAATACTTGCACAACAGACTAAGAATCAAGTTGTTGCATCAAAAGTTCATAATTTTTCAATTTATACAATACAACTAGCTTTTGAGATTTGGAAGGCAGTGCACCAAAAGTCCACACACTTTATCAAAACAAAGATAGTAGGGAAAATAAAAATATGAACTTGATGTTAAAGGACAACTCCACCCAGTTGTCAAGTTGTAACACAAAGCATTCTCATTCCTTTTAATCCACCCCCAAGGGTGGCACATACAAATCATAATTTTAATATTAGTCTCTCTTACCCGAGGCAGTTCCTGTTGCTTTTCTACATACCAATCTTGCTTTTTGCTGAAATGTCATACATTACTCCACTATGACATTTGTGACAACACCTGGGGCACATTACAGGCACACTGAATGAGGGAGGGATAGCTACTTCTCAAACTTTCACAACCTTGAAGAACTTAGGCAGGTCACGGATTCCAGATACAAGGTCAATAAGATGTCATAAGCACAAGTCTTAACTGCACCAGTCACTATTATTCTGGTCAGGGATGTAGCTACAAATACATATTTTGTACTTGGCCCTCATCATTCTGCTGCCCTATGCCCCCCCTACCAGTCAGCTATCATTTAGAAATATGTACTCAAATCCCAAAAATGTTGCCCTAAACACCTCAGAAAGGGACACCCTATTTTCACCAGTTGCCACTTCATTATAACCATAAGAAATCTATTATAGAGAGCCATTCCTACCTGTCAAAGTAGGATTTGACTAGTTCTATACACTAGACACCAATTTAGGCAGTTCTAAACACTTTATCCTGCTCGACAGTTTTTCAGAGCGGCTTAGAAAAAAAACATTTACTCCTGAATACGCCAAGTATGCTTAGCTACACCCTTGATTCTGCTTTACCCCAGAAATGGAAAGCGGCCCAACAATAAAAGTCTAGTCCAAAGGAGTAATTAAGCATTCAAGTACAGTCAGATGTACCTTAAAATGTGAATTACTGATTAAACGCCAAAAAGGACTCTCCGGCTAAACGACCCTCTATATCTCGACAAAATGACACTAGGGAAGAATAAGCCTCAAATGCAAAATGAAATCACAAACAGTATACAGAACATTCTGGAGTACAACAAATGAAGGGGAGGGGCTGTGACACAGGGGGCATCAATGCCACATAAAAAGGTCATGATGATGAACATTTTGGATGGGTTGGAGTGGCTGTACTCTGTCCTTAAAAATCTGAAGTTAGTTTTTTTTTTCCTTTTTGTGTTTTTTTTTTTTTTTTTAGAATTATCTGTTGCAGACATTTTTATTATGTAAAAAAAATAAATAACTCTGCGATAAAACATCTTTGCAAGTCTAAGAGTAAATCAAGCCACCACGTGGAATTTCATTTTTCTTATCACAATCCTCCCTCTGAATGCAAGGAAAAAAGTCAGGTCTGTAATAATGCAAAACATTTTCACTTTCCTTTCTATTGATACTTTGCATGGCTAGGCAGGCGTTAAGCAGGTTTGGCAGCATGTGATGTAATCAGAAATAAACACCTGACAAGAGCAGCCACGCCATTCAGCCTTAACATACAACTTCACCGTAACACTGTCAGTGCACTACGACAGTGTGACAGGAAGCAGGATTTTAACTTTTGACTCAGGAATTCAAGAAATGCTGCCTTGGGGAGGAACAGAGCTGCCTTTAGTGTTTTGTGGAAACACTACTGTATCTTTTTCTCTTGCTACTGCCTTTTCTCTTTAACAGGAAAGTTAGGACTTGGGCCCCACCCTACTGCAAAGCACTGACATGTTGCCAGAGAAAAATATTAGCGTTAATATGCACCAAGTCAAGCAAACTCTAGCGCTGCCAAAAAGGATCCTAAAGTACCACCTTTCAAAAAGATATACAAAACCTCTTCATTAGCTAAAGAGCTTCTTTTATTTCACTTCATACCAGTTTTATTTGAAAAAAGGTACACTACTTGAACCACTAGATTGTACAATTATAAGTGTAACAAACCATTTGTTTTCCACCTAAATCTTCCTAATGAACTTAATTTAGTTCCAGACTTTTAGGACTTAGGCTTGTTCACAAATACCCTGTTGCACATTTTTTCCCTCTACATCGTATGCAGGACTCCAGGACTGCATGGATCAGGCAATCCCTAATAAAACCAAGACGCTTTCCACCAAGGGCAAACGTCCAGTCTGGTGGACCCCAGCCATAAACAAACTTTACAATAAGAGGAGAAGACACCTTTGATCATTATTAGTAAAAAAATACGAGCACTCATAAAATCATCCAAGGCCAACTTTGAGAGAAAAGTTGTCATGGATTCAAAAGACCATCATAAGGCCTTCTTCAGCTATGTTAGAAACCTGGGTGGAAACTCCCAGATATGCTCAGAATTAGTCCAAAATGATACAAAAATCACTGAACCCACAGACATTGCCAACATACTGGCAGACAGGTTCCGTGCAAACTTCACCCCCCTCTCCCCCCCAAAAGGAGAGAACTATCCCAGCGGAGTGCAGCCTCCCAGACATCTCCAATGCACAGGTGAAAGCTGCTCTCTCTAAAGCTAAAAACACAGCATCAATGGGACCGGATGGTGTCCCCAGCTGTGTGCTACACGAACTCAATGAGGAACTAAACCCGCACATAAGAAGGCTGTTTAATCTTAGCCTTACCACAGGATACGTGCCCAAGGAGTGGCGTACGGCAACTGTGGTCCCACTCCACAAAGGCGGTGCCTCTACGGACCCTGGTAATTACCGCCCCATAAGCTTAACAAGCCTGGTCTGCAAAGCCATGGAGAGGATCTTAATGGAACTCATAAACCAAGACATAGGGGACTTGCAGACATTGGACCCGACCCAGTTTGGCTTTGTCAAGGGCAGATCATGCCTTTTGAACTTGGTCGACTTCTTCGAAACAGTCACCAAGGCCATTGATGAGGGAAAGGCAGTCCATACAGCCTACCTTGACCTTGCAAAAGCTTTCGACACAATACCCCACTCGGGTATTATAGAGAAACTCACCAGCTTAAATGTAAACCCATATGTCACAAGATGGGTTGCAAACTGGCTAAAGGACAGAACCCACAAGGTTAGAGTAGCTGGCGCCATGTCAGACTCCAAGCCGGTCACAAGTGGTGTCCCACAGGGCTCAGTCCTTGGCCCCCTGTTTGGCATCTACTTCTCAGAAGTACAGGCTAACATAGGAGGACTATGGCTGACAAAGTTTGCAGATGACTGCAAACTGGGAGACATAGTGGAAAGTACATCGGACACAGATATCCTTCAGAGGGGTCTCACAGAAACTGATAGCTGGTGCCAGAGCCATGGCCTGAAGTTAAATGCCAAAAAATGCATAGTCATATCCTTCGGGGAAAACAAGGTAACCCCAAGCTACCATATAGGTGGCAATCCACTAAGTACAGAAGAGGTTATCAGGGACCTGGGGACCCAGGTTGACCGTGGCCTTTCTTTTGACACTCATTACTAAAGTGGTTAGAAAAACCTTCTACATTGCCCACCTGATCATGAAGGGATTCACATCCAGATCAAGTGAGGTCATTGTTCCCCTGTACTCTTCACTTATCAGACCAATGATAGAGTACAATGCCCCATTCGGGATGTACCTCACCCGGCACCTGCAGCAATTGGAGAGACCCCAAAAGTTCTCACCAAAAGGATAAAGGGACTCCAAAATCTGTCATATGCTGCCAGACTGAAGAAACTCCAGCTCTATTCAGTCGCATACTGTCTGCTCAGAGGTGACCTGTGCCTGACATACAAGGCCATGTCCAACCCGGAATTAATGGACATGCTCCACCTCAAAAAATCCAAATCTACCAGATCCACTAGAGCAAGCGACTTAAACCTTAGCACGGATATAAATAGGACATGCTGGAGGGATAGATTTGTCACCGAGACTCCCTATGTTGTGGAATAAAATCCCAGTCCATGTGAGGCAGAGCACCTCGCTGGCTCTGTTCAAGAGAAATCTTGACCGGTGGATAGGAGATTGTAGGTTTACCCCGGGAATCATCTCTGTGTCACTGCTGGACAGAGGCACAACAAACTAATGGGCACAGTATTTTTTAACATAAAGGGTGGCGTAAGCCACAAAGACTCTGGGCTAGGCTTATAAATGCCTTAGGGCAGATAGCCTAGTATAAACCTATGAACCTATATAATGCAATATGTACTTGAGAATGTGAATATTCTTCCATTTAAGCAATGTAGAACTCCAAGTAGACATTAATCAGCTCCGTCTTTATTTGCAAAGTGAAGACTATACGTAAATTATCTTAATTCCCTTTCCTTAAATATATTCCCAAGTCATTATTGAAAAACTGCAACTATTACCAGTTCCCCTACCCCCTCAAAAGTCTTCCATTTGACCCATTTAGTAGGACTAGCAACACTGCCTTTAAAAGAATGCTTGTGTTCTACAGGCATTATCTGACATGCATTTATCCAAAGGAGTTACCCGAAAGTTTGGGCACTCATTGTTTGTCATACATCATGTGATCCTAACATTAACCTGTTAACTATCATGGAGGGACCCACAGCTATCAAAAAAGCCACAGGCAATGAACAGTTATGGAGAGGATGCTATTTCTTTACAAGGCATACATGTGCCTATGTACACACATACACCTACACAAACATTAGGAGGGTCAGAGAGTCCCTACTGACATGTGTTAAGATGACAGGAGAAGATGGGATCCAAGAGAGACTTGCACAAAGGAGAAAAAAAAAAGGGGGCAAACTGTACTGAAAAGGCACCACCTGGGAATGAGCAAAAGATGGGAAAATCTGCTCTTCGTTACAGCACAATGGCCAAAAATTACAGAACCAACTGACTGCCAACATCCTGGCAGATAGGTCCAGTGCTAATTTTACCCCCCCCCCCCAAAGGGCCCATAACTATACAGGAAGAATGCAGAGTCCCTGTAATCACAGCTATGCAGATAAAAGCTGCGCACACTAAAGCCAAAAACACAGCATCCATGGGACCGGACAACATCCCAGGCTACGATTTACATGAACTTCAGAATGAACTGGCTCCCCACTTAAGCACCATGTTCAATAATAGCCTCACATCAGGCTTTGTGCCCACTGAATGGCGTACAGCAACTGTTATCCCACTCCACAAAAGGGGAGCCACTACTGATCCAGGGAACTCTCGACCTATTGGCGTGACAAGCCTGGTCTACAAGGCCATGGAACGTTTCATCATGGAACTCAAACACATTGGTAACCTTCACACTCTGGATCCCACCCAGTTCAGGTTTGTGAAAGGCAGACCATGCCTCCTGAATCTGATAGATTTCTTTGAGGCAGTCACCAAAGCTGTAGATTAGGGTAAGGTGGTTCACAGCCTATCTTAACCTCGCCAATGCTTTTGACACCAACCCCCTTTCTGGAATTATAGCTAAACTCAAACTAGGTATAAATCACTCAAGCTGGGTTGCCAACTGGCTCACTGACGGAAGCCACACTGTAAAAGTTGCTGACTCCAAATCTGACCTCAAATCAGTGACAAGTGGAGTACCACAGGGTTCCGTCCTGGGACCTCTCCTGTTTGGAATCTACTTCTCCGAAGTACAGGCTAACACAGAAGGCCTCTGGCTAACAAAGTTCACAGATGACTGCAAACTAGGAGCCAGTCAAATCCCCAAATGATGTGGACATCCTACAGAAGGGCCTCGCTGAGAAAGATGCCTGGTGTCAGAGCCATAGCCTCAAGCTCAACGCCAAAAAGTGCAGCGTCATCCCATTTGGTAAAAACTCTGTACCCATAAACTACCACATAGGCAGCCATCTACTTAACACCAAATGTGTGATAAGAGACCTTGGGACCAAGGTGGACAGTAGTCTCTCCTTTGATAGTCACATCACCACAGTAGTCAGGAAGTCCTTATACATGGCACAAATCATAAAAGGGCTCTCATCCAGGAAAAAAATGAGGTCACTGTTCCCCTCTACTCGACACTTATTAGACCCGTTATAGAGTACAATGCCCCTTTTGGAATGTACCTCAAGACATCTACAGTAGCTGGAAATGTCACAGAAGTACCTCACAAAGAGGATTACTGGCATCAAATGCCCTACACTGACCGCCTCAAAAACCTCCAGCTTTACTTCGTAGCATATCACCTACTCAGAGGTGCTCTCTGCCCAACATATAAAGCTATGTCAAACCCAGAACTGTTGGACATGCTACACCTAAAGAATTCCCAATCCCTCCGATCTACACGCTCTAGGGACCTAAACCTTGTCACCACAACAAACAGGACATGGTGGAAGGATAGATACCGGTCCCAGAGACTTCTCATACTCTGGAACAGGCTACCCATCAATGTCAAGCAAAGTTCTTCATTAGCACTCCAAGAAAAATCTTGATGTGTGGATGGGAAATAGGAAATACACCCTGGAGATCACTTCTATCTCTCTGCTCGACAGTGGCACAGGAAAATAACTTTCTTGGGTGGTGTAAGCCAGGGAACCTTGTTGGCTAGGCTTACATAGGCCCTTGGGCAGATAGCCTAGTACCTACCTATGAACGTATAAAAATAAGTGCACCTGTACAGTTTTTCATATACAATGCAGGCATCTATAGCGGCAGGTGAAACTTTCAATAAAGTTTCCAAGTTTTGAATGTTATACCGTGCAGCTTCCCATTAAAACATCAAAAACTGCAGAAATGGCAAATTCATATTCTTGCATAGGACTCTCTCATAACTGATGGTAGGCAGTATTATGCGGATACATAAAGGGGGAGAAGTGCTCCACTGGATTAGTCTGATGTACATAGTAAGCATGACAACAGAAAGCACACTTCCCCATTAATCCATACTGCCAGAAGAGATACCATTCTTCCTGATCAGGCTGAACATGTGACCTTCTCATGGTGTGAGTGTGTGTGTGTGTGTGTGTGTGTGTGTGTGGGGGCATCAACTAAATTTGTTAGTTTTATTCCAAAGTCACAATTTGACTTCACTCAGGATGCCTATACCTAGCAAATGCTATAACTAATGCTGCATGAAGGAAACCATTTCAAGGATCAAAGAGCCCAATCAGCATCAATGGGCTCATAGTCTAGGGGAATTGTCTAGATGAGAGGCATTAAAGTGAGGATGGAGGATTTAACTCCGAATTTCCCAAGGTAACCAGTAGTGTTCTGGAAAGATCACGGCTGGGTCTCCATTTATTCATTACATTATTTTCACAAGTAAAAGTAGGAAGGTTGGTACAGCTGACGAAATACGCAGGAGACTAAGCGGGTTAATACAAATCACTGGGTAACCCCCATTCTTGATGCATTTCTACATGTGAAAGCCACGGTTATGCCATTGCATAGTTTCCACACCATTAGCGAAGGACCTCACATAAGCATGGCCTGCCATTTTTGACTCTTGCTTGTTTCAGACATGCCAAAACACCTTAAATCATTTACAGACTCTCTTGCTCTTTCCTGCAAAATGGCAACTGATTTTTGCAGCTTTCTCATCTGTACATTTACCCAAAAAGTCATCTGAATAAAAACTTAGCTGAAAAGTTGCATTAAAAAAAAGTGTATTACTCATATCCAACTATTAATGGGCATCTTTAAAACATTCAATCTTATGCTCACCATCTTGAAACATCTGTAAAAAGAGCTTTTCAGAAAGCTTGGTATGTTACCATAAAACCAGTTTGAGACTGCATACCACACTAAGCCAGTTTCATAATGCTAACACAAATTAGTGCACCTTTTCTATATACAATTTTTAATACAGGCACTCAGTCTGCCATCTAAAACAAAAAGTTACTTTTCTTGCCTGTCACACCAACTCTTTTTTTAATCCTTCTTTAACACAGCCCCCCCCCCCCCAAGAAGTGGCTATAGCTTCTGCCTCAATGTGTCATCATCAGTGTATTGTTCATTACACTGCTTAATCATTAATCTGAGTCACACCCACTTATGCACAAGCTTTGTTGTTTCTAACTTGCTACTGGTGAGCCTGCAGGGACATGTAGATGAATGTGTATACTGCACAAGAAAACCCCAAAAGACTAGTCAATTATGTTTTAAGATAATGGGGGAGGTGAAGGAGGTATATACTATATATAATGAACAACCACGTTTAAGAGGTGTGATGTAGGTATACTTGCATAATGGAATCATGTTACATCAGCAAAGGCCACCACTTTTAAAAAGCAGTAGAGGCATTCAAAGTCCACAAAAGAGAAGAAAGCTCAGGGGTTCATCTTACAAGGTTAACAAAGTCAAGCTTTTGGGCTTCTTTGCAAAACACTGTTTACAAAACTTCTGTTGCACTTTTGTGCAAGTGCACATACATATATATATGCATTTGTATTCACTCACACACATCCACCTATCAACAGCTTAAAGACTATTACAGGCAATAATAAGACCTGGAACGGACGGTGGATCAGACCATCAGCTTCTCAATGCAAAGTATCCAGGCCAGCTAGATACATTCCTAAGTGAATATGTAAAGGAAGATTAGACTAGATTTAAGGAATGAAGGTGGATAGAAAGTTGCTTAGGATTCCCACCATGCAGTCCAGAGTGTTCGTATAGTCAGCGTCCCAGTCGGCCCGACAGGCTGGCGCCGCCGCTGAGTCGCGTCATGGCAGACTGGCGTCATCATGGGTCACGCTATTTATGATAAATCTTTCTCCCCCCTCTTTGGCCGAAGAGATAAAAGAAGACCCAAAAAACAAGTCCAAAACAACAAGATGTCAGAAATGTACAATATATACAGTAAAAACAATATACAAAAAATATAAGCCATAAAAAACCACCTACACAACACAGAGGAAAGGGGGAGGGTGGGAGTACCTTGTAAGCCACTCCCAGAAACATCTCCTATCTACATTTATACAATGGTAAATACAAACTAATTCGGCCTCTCTTAAATCTTTGCAGTCTGGCTGGGTGACTGTACCCAAAGCAGAGGTAAGGGAGGCTGGCAAATTATAATTTAGAAGTAGCAGGAGCTGACAACATGCAAAGTAAATTAAAAAAACCAGTTTAGAGCTCTAGATAGGCAGTATAGGCAGGTGATAATGCCTAGAGAATGTATGCACTGAACTCCAAAGCTTCAGAATAAGAATATCATAGTTGCCACTTAGCTGCTGCTGTTGAAGTTAATGTAAATGAGTGGAAATCCCAGCTGAGTGGCTTTTGCCATGATGAAATAACAAAAATAATGCATGCAATGCAAAGCCAAAAGAAATATAAGTAGTGCACGTTTTTGCCCTAAACTGCTTAAAGCTGTTCACAAAACTGTGTGAGCTGCTCTGACACTGCCTAAAATCCTTAGTCTAAAACAAATATCTGTGTAATTAAACAACGCAATAAAGTGTGCAACTTCTTTTTAAAAATATTTTGGGGATCTACCAGCAGGCGAATGAATAGTTTGGTTTAAGCTTTTAACCAAAATAATTAGAAATAAAGGAAGGATTTAGTGCGTAATGATCACCTAGATACCCTGTAAATCAAAAGGCTCTACTGCGGGCTCTACTGCCACCCTCAGACACCCTTCTTGCAGTAATAGCCAACAGAAAGCCGTCTTCCACAACAATTTATTCAATGCAGCAGTATAGCCGCCAGAAGGTTGTAGTAGGTTTTTCCCAGCACAGAGTGAGATCCCAAGCAGAGATCAAGGGCTCTCATTGGGGGTCTTATATTCTCTGCCCTTCCTAAAGAAACTGAGTGAACAAAGGATCTGAAACAAGGTGGGTCACAATCATAGTGAGGCAAAATTGCTTGGAAATGAATCTTTATGGAAAGAGAAGGTCAACCTCATAAGAATAAACCAGTAGATATTGCAGAGCCACCTCCAAATAAAATCTCACAATCTTTAAATTCTTTAATGTACAAATTTTAAAAAATCTCTTCCATTAATCTCATTACACTCTCACTCTACTACTTCCCTAAGCTTTAGCCTCTACTTTAAAACTTGTTGAGGAAGCTGATGTGAGCCTTCTTTCAACACAGGAGATATGCCAACAGTTGAGATGGAGAGGTTGAAGCTTGAGATTGAACAGATGACCGTCCAGCTGAGATGAACAGTGTCTGAGATAAGAGGAAAAGGCCATGGAAGCTTCTTACAAAGATCAGCAAGAGTGGGTACCAGTGTTGCAGGAGGCCAATCTGACTTTTCAAAAATCATCCTTGGCCTGTCCTGTACCTTTGGAAGAAACTTCTTTGGAAGAAGTTCCTGGGAAAAGCATAGACATGAGAGGGAAGAAGCTGAAAGACAAACCCAACTTGTCAAGCTGTGTGTGACTTTCCCCCTGCAGTGTACTTTGGCTGGCTAGTGGTGGTTTAGTGGAGAAGCCGATGTTTGGCATTGTCTTCATTCCCATGACACTGTCAATCAATGAATGACATGAATGTCAGTTTTCCCTTTCGTCCCTGGGATACATGAGTCACCATAATACATCTGTGGGAAAGTTCAGTTCTGCTGGCGAAACCTAGCCCTGAAGAAGTCAGTTCAGGGCTGCGCGTCTCCCATAAAATCATTGCTTGCTGCATAAGAGATACAAATGTGTTTCCCCCTTGCTTGATGATGTACCATGTGACAGTTGTTGTTCTGTCAGTCTGCACACCTCAACTGGAAAGTAACTCAGCTTCAATGCTATCAATGCAAACTGGACTTGCTAACATCTCCTTCATGTTGATATGTAGATGCTGTAGTCTGGCAGGCCACTTGTCTTGTATCCGCTTTCCATTTAGATGAGCTCCCAAGCAGTGTCGTTTAGCAGAGCTCATATAATAGTGTCCGGCCCTCTTCCGGGTCTGAAGATCCTCTGTGTAGTGACATTCCTGAGCCCAAGACATCCTTCCTTAGGAAATACAATTATTATTTGAATGACAGTGTCCTTTCTTGGCAGTGTGCTGTCCATTTATTTTTTTGATACCATTGCAGCTTCCTCATATGCAGTTTGGCATTGGGAAGCACCAGAGCTCTAAGATGCCATGAACCCTAATGCTGAAAGGACTGTCTGCATTCATGGGACTGATGAGATAGTTGATGGAAGTAAGTGACAGACTCTTTTTGTTGTCCGGGGTTAAAAAAGGCCATCGGGGCTGTGTATTCAGTCTCACACCAGAAAGCACATTACTTGTCTTGAGAGTGACTGGACTTTATTTATTTCTTTCTTCACATAATAGCATCTTAGCGCACTGCTATGACATATTTCACTGCTGTAGAGGTGTTCTTTTCTTGAGAAACCAAGAATCAGGCAGTCCGTCCAAGTAAGGATAAATTTGAATGCCTTGAAGCCTGAAGTGCAGCTATCACTGGAAGCTTACTTTGTGAATAGGAAATGCATTAGATAAAGAAAAAGCAAAATCCAGAGAATGATAAAAGAAACTCCAGTTCAAAAACAGAGATACTTTCTGCTGGCACCAATACATGAAGGTAAGCTTCCTTGAGATCCAAAGATCCAAATCCACACATCAGTGATCCTTGCCCAGCAGAGAGTAACAGTTGCCAACGCGGACAACTTATCTTGAACTTGGGAATGATGATAGATAAATGTTGAGGGAATCCTAAATTGGTTTCTCTTTGGTACTAGGAACTTCCGAGAATAAAGGAACAGCCGAGAACTCTGATCAGCCCTGCTGGACACGAGGGACCAGCTGAATAGCTATCTGCTTAAGAGAG
Organism: Protopterus annectens; assembly: GCF_019279795.1. NCBI lineage: Eukaryota > Metazoa > Chordata > Ceratodontiformes > Protopteridae > Protopterus > Protopterus annectens. The sequence continues at coordinate 658,782,147 of NC_056750.1, forward strand.
AAACTTTTTTCTTTGTGAGGAACATCTGGCATGCTCTGACAGGGGCATTGTGTCGTGAAAATAAAATACCCGTGATGAATGATGGTCCGTGACCACCCTGTCTTGAGTGATTAAATCTTCCCAATTTTGAAAAGGAGACTTCTTCCTCCCCTAAAGGAGCTGCCGCAGCTGCCACCAGCAGCAAAGAAAAAGGCAGGTCATGGTTGGCTTTTAAGAAGGACTGGACCTCTGCCCTCACCAGAAGTCTGAGCAGGTGAACTGTCTGATCTAGGCCTAAGCAACGAACCTTGCCCCTAGCATAATTGATTGACAATTCAACCCTCATGGCTAGAGTGGAAGAAGTATATACTTTCTGCAGGGAGGGGAGAAGCCTCTGCAAAGTATCCTCCACCACCACAACATCTCCAGATTCGGCTAACAGGCCTGGCTAGGCTAAAGAGGCAAAATTGCAAAACATTAAAGGTCTAGAGTAATCTTGGCTTCCTGTTTAAAGTGCTCCCAAGTCTTCCTCATCTCATGAAGAGAAAAGTTGAAAATGAAAGAAGCTCAGGAGGAGAAGGTGAAGAGCGGGAATCATCCACATCAGAATCAGAATAAGCAAGGAGTCTCTTCACCAGAAGAAGCAGAAGAAACACTGTCAAAAAACTCCAACTAAAACTCTCACTCCTTCCCTCCTAGGCCTCTTGTGGGGTGGGGAACACTACTAGAACCTACTTCAGCCATTTTAAGCATTTGTTTCTTTTCTATTAGGCACAGAGCTAAATGCTAGGAGAAGCCCCTACAGAAGCTGAACTTGGCCTCTAACTAAAGCTCTGGAAAAAGAAGGAAGGGCCTACCTCTAACTACCTTGGGAAGGGAAGAAGGCAGAAGACCTAGCCCTCAGCCTGGCCTATACAGCCTAGAAACATAGAGGTGGCCTGTATTCTGCCTGAGACTCCATAGAGACTCCTGGCAAACTGGGCAAAACCCCTGAGCCCTCTAGCCTCTGGCTGACCGACCGTCTTTCTGTTCTCACGTCTCAGACTGTCATTCCCACTTCCTTTGCTCTTTAGCTTCTTAGGGCTTCCCGAGCCGACGGCCGGCGGTATAATTATAACGCTTCAAAACCAACAACTAACACACACCGTAGCACTCTTGCTTTATTAATTAAATGCAGCATTAGAGCGCAACCAACAACGCAAACGTCGTGCTCAGGCTGCTACATATTACTAACAATGTATGATGTAATCATATGTACCTGCTATACACAAGAAATAACAAATATCACCTTTTTCATATTTTTTCTATACTGAGGCAAGAAAACTAAAAAAAAATAACGGGTTACTTTAGCCAACTACTCTGCGGGTCTGAAACTCCCGAAGGAAAATCTCAAATCTCAAAAACCTGCAGCCAACTCGTTTTGTGCGACTGCATGCACCAAGACCAGAAAAATGACGAAATGGTCATGCGGGATAGTACATCTGTACCATTGACTGGCCCTCCGTCGCATGGCGAACATGACCACGCTCAACTTCTACTCTGGTATTCGGGCCGACTGGGACGCGGACTATACCCAATAGTCAGGACTGCAGCAAGGGAAGACGAAGAACATCAACTGAAGAACTTTGGGCAGCAGTCTAGGACATGGTCTACGAGGTGGCAAAATAAATATTCTAAACAGACAAGATTAGAAAAATGCAAAATAAAATTTCCTTAGTCCCTCCTAGCCACTGCAGAAAGGACAGCAAAGAGCAATAGAGAAACTCAACATGACTGCTTATTTTCAGAGAACAGCCAGAAGAGACCTTGGCATATTTACATACTTTGTGTACAGAAATGGGACAGATACCAACATGGGAAAGACGAGACATCTTTTGAATAAGATAGCGGAAGTTCAAAGGAAACTCCAGGTAAAGTCTTATCTGCAACACCAAAAAAGGAAAAGGTTTTCAAAGCATGTGAGAGGGGGTAGGGAATGCATGTTCTCAACAGAGCTGGACTTCAGATTTGTCGCAAACATTTAGTTGCAGAAGTGTATGCACAAACTTGCTGTGGTCCAAGTTTAGAAGTCCAAAACCTAGATTACCAGATCTGCAGTTTGGCTTTAGTGCAACTGACAGTCACTTAGTGTAACCAAACATTTTGTGGGTCCCTGGGTGCTCAAGTGATAGTTATGCTTTTGTTATACACCGATGTTAAGACTGGCAGAGCATACTGAAGAAAAAGAATAATTATATATTTTGCGAGAAAATTTGCTTAATCAGCAGTTAAAAACACAAGTTATCATTCCAACGGAGGCCTTCATTTAATCAAAGGCTGGGAGGTGCATTAAACACATGCTAACATTCCATTTTGTGAATCCAAACTGAGAACAAGTCTTTCAAAGTCCTGGTCTTACTGTAAACATTATTACCGAACCATTCGTTACCCATTCCTAACCACAAGTAAATTACCTTTAGTTGCCATTTTGCAACAAACTGGTGGGTAACTCATGCAATACTGGAGATGAAACACAAACACACACACGTGTTCTTTTTCAACTACCAAAACAGTCCTATTTCTAGAATTATGCATAGAAAATTATTTTTCCCCCAAAGTGGTATAAAGCAGTTATTCTGAAAATCCACTCAGAAGATGGAGGTTAAAGGATGGACCATTTGTCACAGCTGAGAACTGTGTGTCAAACTATTGTACTGAAAATGTGACTAATGTAATAAGATTATAGAGAAAATGAAAATGCTAGAAATTGACTTCTTACTCTAAAACTTAATGCAAAAGCACAGTTATTCTTGTCAACAAATAAATATTACATTGTTTACACCTTTAGGCTTCATGCATTTTGTTCTAGCCTGGCCTTTTCTATCACTGCGTTACATTTTCTCGTTGAAATCATCCAGCCATTACCCATTAACCATTTCAGGGTTGCAGACAGCTCCTTAATCTCATATTCAGCAAGTGTGAAGCAGCAATCTGCTTTGAAAAACCCAAGCCAACATGCACAACTCTAAGACAGGTTTGGCATCTCCAGTCTAATCAGCATTATGTCTTTGGAATATGCAAGGAAACCAGATGTCCTGAAACTCAAAAATATGCACAAGCAAATTCTACACACAAAAGACATTCCAGTCAAGTGAGTAGGGAACCAAGAAATACAAACTTCATCCATTTTCTTCAATATGAGATCACAGGAAACCTATACTGCAACAACTGTACTGCTTACCGAATTATTTTAATCAGCAGGACCAATTTTAGAAACATAATAAACAATGGCTAAATGTGGGTAAGAAAATTAACAAAAACTATGCAGGTAAAAGTTACTTGGCCGATAGATTTTCACCCAGCATCAGTCATCAAATGTCTCGATAATGTCCATTCCTTCATAGTTCATACTGGATATTTACAAGAAAACTTACAAATTATCTTTATTAAACTGAAATTTGCAGCAGCATTTCTCCAGTAAATCAGTGGTACCTTTAGGTACCAAAATATTACTTTAATATAGTCAATACCTTGGTGGTGCTGCGGTAGTACTGTCGCCTCACAGTAAGACGTTGTCCTGTTCGATTCTCAGCTAGAGCATCTTCTGTGTGGAGACATGCGTGAACGGGCGTACCTTCGTTGAAGGTTGTGCATCAGGGCTGGCAACTCTGCACGTAAAAATCTACTGCCAATCATTAGCGGACCGGAGTTCAGCTGTGGTGACCCCTAACCGGGAAAAGCCGAAAGACACAACCACCTTTCACTTTCCTTCAGTTGTTCTATGTCTCTGCTACATTCTTCTTCCACCGTGGATGAAACCAAAGTTGGATAACAGCAAATTTGCCTTTAAGCAAGAGTTAATACCACAAATCAGATAATTATAGCCAATATTCAGTAAAAAACATTTATAACCCACACAAAGCTACTTAATGCATGACTATATTACTACTATTCTACTTCTCAAACTATTTCACATCTTACTGTGGCACATCAGGTCTTCTTTAAAAGAACCTCTAATGAAGGGCAAACTGCCTTGTAATACTTCTCTGGGACAATGCAAGCAATAACTCAAACCTTACTGCCTCCCCCACACTATCCCCCCCCCCCTTTGTTTCACTCTCCTGTACGCGAGATCATACTCCAAAGTATCCATTACAAATCCTTCCTTATGCTTTATAAGCAATACTTTTCTCCAACTATTCTAATGTTATTCTTATTGCTCTCCTTCCATTTTACAGCTTTATTCATAGAACCTCCTCATTCTTTCCTTACTCCTTCCACGTAAACTTAATTGGATGCCCTCCTAGTACATTCATACCTCTGCTTTTGTTAATGCATCGCCCTCACTTCCCATCATTCACACTACATAGGATGGGATACGCATCTTCACAAGCAAACTTTTTTGACCACTGCCACTTTTTGATTAATAAAAGCACTCAGACTCAAATGACACTTAGTACTACACACAATGTGACACATTTTAAATACTCATATCCAGTCAGCATAACGTCATACTGTCACATTTGTGCTTCATTACTTTCACTCCTAATTCTAGTGGCACCATACTCTTCTCACCAATATCACACAGAAATTGAGAATAAGTTATCAGACAAATCATTTGATCCACTATCATCCCTCATATCCCAGCATCCCTCATATCAGCTCAACGATAAAAAAGACAAAAACTGCTACACAAGGAGGAGCCAGGGATCTACACACCAAATTCGAAAATCCGTAAAAAATGTCCAAACCAAGTAAACTTGTACTCAATGTTTATTTAAGCCACAAAGTCTCTGTTTAGCTTTTCGTCGGTGACTCCTCACAAACTTCCTCAGAACAGGAAATAAATACATTCTACACATCCTACTTAAATACTTCAATACAACTCCCTACTTTTGCCACACTGCCACCTGTGGTCGGAATACAAAATTTCAATACATTAAAAAGAACATACAAAAAGGCATAAGACTATTAAAAACATATGTAAATATAAAACACTCCCTTAACGATATAGGATTAAAAAACAATAAGTCAATAGCCAACAGGCTTAACTTGGAAAAAAGCCAGAAATAGGTATTAAAATAAATAACTCACTTCAGGGTTAATAAATTGGACCCATGATGGAGCAATGCATGTGTAAAAAAATGTTTTTTAAAAAAACAAAACCTGCTGAAAACCATGTACCATATTTTTGCAAATTAACCTATGAAATAGCAAAGCTACCTTATCAAACTTTTCAATTTCAAAACAGGAAATTGACATGTTGTTCAAGCCTGGAAAATGGTATGCTTCCAGCCTTAATTGCCAAAGCAATTCTCTTGAGTTCCAACAAATAGAAAACAGGGCCCCCCCCCCTGTTATCATGCACAATCTGATCAATCACTGTGAAGCTAAACCCATGCCCCGTGCACTCGCTAATGTGTTTAGCAAGTGCATTAGCCATTTTTACTTTCTTAATGGCATACAGATGTTCATATAGGCGCTCGTGCAGTTTCCGGTCAGTTTTCCCTATATAGAAAGCTTGACATGAAGAACACTGGGCCAGGTAAACCACATGTGTGCTGGCACAGTTGAACCTCCCCTGGATTTTGTACTCTCTCTCTCTGATGGCTAAAGTTCCCACTTTCACATATTGGCAGTATCTGCACGTTGCATTTGAACATGCCCAAACGTGCCCAAGAAGGTCTAGGTTTCCTTTCAAGGATGTTTTTTTAAGTTGGAACCACTCTTGTAAATGACTTGAGGATTTAACCCTAAAGCTGAAGGACCTTGTTTGTCTGGTGTAAGTAAACACCAATTCTTCATAATAGAAGCAACAGCCCCCGCATCCAAACTGTAAGTAGTGATGAAGCTGCAGGCATAAGTATATCTAATCCGGGTATAGTCAACCAACACACCTTGATCTGCAATTGACTGGCCCAAAATGGGAAGATATACCCCATTCTCCCTCTTGCGACTTACCTCATTACAGAGGTCTGAAATCAGATGGCCGGGATAACCCCTATTCAAAAAGAGGTCTCTGATAAACTCACATTCCTTTAAGAAATCACTGTCCCGTGTCACCATCCTGGCCACCCGGACCAGCTGGCCCTTGACTATCGACCTCTTCTGATGAAAGGGGTGGTTGCTTTCAAAGTGCAAATACGAGTTTAAAAAAGTAGGTTTGAGATGGATGTTGCCCATATAGCAACCCCTGATGTTATCCTTAGACAAATCGACGTTGAAATAAGCAATTTTCTCCATGGAAAAGTTAGAGGTGAACCTAAGGAATTCAGTAGATTTATTAAAGCATTCCAGGATAGAGTCTGCTACTTCCGTTCCCCCCCCTGGAGAATGACGAAAATATCGTCCAAAAATTGGGTATACAATAGGACTTTCTCTTTAAATAATGGGTTAGGAAAAACTCTCTCCCAGAATGCCATCACCAAATTTGCTACGCTGGCCCCACAAGGGGACCCCATGGGCACCCCTATCCTTTAACGGAACAATCGGTTGTTGAAGGATAAATAATTGCATGTAAGAACTATGTTTAAGAGTTCTCAGAAAATCTAAATTTTTTTGGCAGGAGTTTGTTTCGAAATCAAAATTGCTTGAATCCATTCCAATGCTACTGAGTGGGGGATAGAGGAATAGAAGTCTATCACATCAATAATGAGGAAGTGATTTTCGGTTTTGAATGGAATCCGGTTCACTTTGCCTAAAAAGTGTCCACAACCTTGGCTCCAGCATACGTCATACTCCTAGCGCTGGCCAACTGGCGCATGGGGGGGATCCAGCATATTCTTATGGATTTCGGGGTTACCAAATAAAGCTGGAATCTTGGGGCTGGATATAAAAATAATTGAACACATCCAAATCTCTCACTCCATTGATAAACATATCATAATAAGATCGGACATGAGACATGTTGATGTTCAACTCTTTTTTAGATACATCATACGTCTCAGAGACCAGAATAGCTTCCATTCTCTTAATATAATCCTCCACATCCATAGCCACTAGACCTCCCCCTTTGTCCAGCTGCATCACTGACCCCTGAGTGACATAATTCAAGTAAAGCCAATTTCTCCTTGGTAGTATTGAAGCCAACATTCTTCTTGGTTTCAAGATTAGCATGAATGTCCAGGTCACACAGTTGATCAAAGACGTTGACTTAAGAAAGCAGGGGTGGATTAAAGGTGCTGGGAATGGAAAAAGCCTTTGGAGAAGAACACTGGCCCTTTAGTAGGAGATGTAAATTCAGTTTCCTGGTAAATAATTTTAGGTCAACCAATGTGTTAGCCAAGTTGGCCCTGCGGGCCAGTACAAACGATAGGCCCTTAGCCATGTCAACCAGAGGTGGAGGAAAAGAAAACCCGGAAAAATTACAGATCTTAAAGTCCCTTCCAGTGTTGAATATTATCTCGAAGGAAGACTGCCCTGATTTAGAAGGACCAGCCTGTATCCTAGTTCATTCCTCCTGTTCCTGGTTCTGTTCTTGAACTTCCATCCTGGAGACTGTTGGGGTGACTAGGCTGGGTTCCAAAAATTTGAGCCCTCACCTTCCAATGGAGGATTAGTTGATTTCAGTGAAGCTATCGGTCACTCCGAACTGAATTGTATTCAGTGGGGTCATCTGAATGGCCCCCATCATGGCCATTATTAACCATATCAGATCCAACTTCTTCAGTTCCATTCCGATCATCTGAATGCCGAGCTAATGTACCCAAATAATTGCCTTGGGACTTAGGAGGCCTGGGATAAGCTAAGCCCTCCTTATAAGCTTTAAATGTCCCTTTGCAACTTTTTAACTTTGCTAGTTATTTTAGAAACATGCTGATCTATACTAGTATAGATCCGATTGTAATCGGATCTATATCTAGAAAAATTAATGTCCTTCCTGATGGCTTCATCTAAAATAGTTAGCTCCTCTGAAAGAGAGATAACTGCCTCCTGGTAATGATGGCAGATGAAATTTAAGAACTCGAACCCATGCTTATCAAAGAGAAATTAAATCTTTATGGAAGTCCGAGCCTTCCTCCAGGCCCGTAGGATTATGCCATGAACGGAGCCCTTTGGGTACTATTTTGGAACACTGACATTCTCCAAAATAGGCAACCTCTAACTGTAACTTTCTTAGCTTGATTAATTTTTGATCAAACTGATTTAATTTCTGAGGCAATTCAATGCTCCCCGAACTACTCTGTTCAAAAGCAGAGTCTCTAGAAGTATTATGGAAACAAAACGGGCGCTTCAACCAATCGTTTAGAACTGGCTGTAAAATACCTTGATCTACTCCATTAAAGGTTACTGGCGTTCAATGGGGCAATCACCCCCTGGGTTTTATGGCCAGATCTCAGTGTATTCCCCAAAGCACAAGAATCCATTTGGGCTGTTCTCTGCCGAGATCGTGGCATAACAATGGCATTACTTCCCCCAAAGTCTGATATTACAGCCTGCGATTGTTGCAGCCCATCCACCTCCTGAACAAGTGGCTGTGTGGGAGTTGAAAGGCCCACCAAGGGCTGAAAGGTTCCCATAAAACCATCCATCTGTTGGGATAATGACTCAACCTTTTGGGTCAAAAGATTTATAAGTAAGGTTAAATCTCCAGCTTGTGCCGATGTTGAAGGTGTAGATACTGGCGCAGTGATCGACATGGCATCCAAACAAAGAAAACCAGCTCAACGATAAAAAAGACAAAACCAACTGCTACACAAGGAGGAGCCGGGGATCTGCACACCAAATTCGAAAATCCATAAAAAATGTCCAAACAAAGTCAACAAACTTGTACTGAAAGTTTATTTAAGCCGCAAAGTCTCTGTTTAGCTTTTCGTTGGTGACTCCTCACCAACTTCCTCAGAACAGGAAATAAACATTCAACACATCCTGTTTAAATACTTCAATATAACTCCCTACTTTTGCCACACTGCCACCTGTGGTCAGAATACAAAATTTCAATATATTAAAAAGAACATACAAAAAGGCATAAGACTATTACAAATGTATGTAAATATAAAACACTCCCTTAACGATATAGGATTAAAAAAACAATAAGTTAATAGCCAACAGGCTTGACTTGGAAAAAAGAAACCAGAAATAGGCATTAAAATAAATGACTCACTTCATGGTTAATAAATTGGACCCATGATGGAGCAATGCATGTGAAACAAATTTTTTTTTTAAAAAAAACAAAGGCTGCTGAAAACCATGCATCAATTTTGCACATTAACCGATGAAATAGCAAAGCTACCTTATCAAACTTTTCAATTTCAAACACAGGAAATTGACATGTTGTTCAAGCCTGGAAAATGGTGTACTTCCATCCTCAATTGCCAAAGCAATTCTCGGAGTTCCGACAAATAGGAAACAGGGTCCCCCTGTTATGCACACTCGCTAATGTGTTTAGCAAGTGCAGTAGCCATTTTTACTTTCTTAATGGCATATAGATTTTCATATAGGCGCTCGTGCAGTTTCCGGTCAGTTTTCTCTATACAGAAAGCCGGACATGAACACTGGACCAGGTAAACCACATGTGTGCTGTCACAGTTGAACCTCCCCTGTATTTTGTACTTTCTCTCAGATTGCAAAATAAGTTCCCGCTTTCACGTATTGGCAGTATCTTCACATGTTGCATTTGAACATGCCCGAACGTGCCCGAGTAGGTCTAGGTTTCCTTTCAAGGATGTTTTTTTAAGTTGGAACCCCTCTTGTAAATGACTTGTGAATTTAACCCTAAAGCTGAAGAACCTTGATTGCCTGGTGCAAGTAAACACCAATTCTTCATAATAATAGAAGCAATAGCTCCCGCATCCAAACTTAAGTAATGATGAAGCTGCAGGGATAAGTATATCTAATCCGGGTATAGTCAACCAACACACCTTGATCTGCAATAGACTGGTCCAAAATGGAAAGATATACCCCATTCTCCCTCTTGCGACTTACCTCATTACAGAGATCTGAAATCAGATGGCCAGGATAACCCCTATTCAAAAAGAGGTCTCTGATAAACTCACATTCCTTTAAGAAATCACTGTCCCATGTCACCATCCTGGCCGCCCGGACCAGTTGGCCCTTGACTATCGACCTCTTCTGATGAAAGGGGTGGTTGGTTTCAAAGTGCAAATAAGAGTTTGAAAAAGTAGGTTTGCGATGGATGTTGGCCATACAGCAATCCCTGATGTTATCCTTAGACAAATAGACATCCCAATAAGCAATTTTCTCTATGGAAAAGTTAGAGGTGAACCTAAGGAATTCAGTAGATGTGTTAAAGCATTCCAGGATAGAGTCTCTGCTACTTCCCTCCCCCCTTGGAGAATGATGAAAATATAGTCCAAAAATCGGGTATACATTAGGACTTTCTCTTTAAATAATGGGTTAGGAAAGAAACTCTCTCCCAGAATGCCATCACCAAATTTGCTATGCTGGCCCCACAAGGGGACCCCATGGGCACCCCTATCCTTTGATGGAACCATCAGTTGTACATAGGATGGGATACGCATCTTCACAAGCAAATTTTTTTACCACTGCCACTTTTTGATTAATAAAAGCACTCAGACTCAAATGACACTTAGTACTACACACAATGCGACACATTTTAAATACTCCCATCTAGTCAGCATACCTACGTCATACTGTCACATTTGTGCTTCATTACTTTCAATCCTAATTCTCGTGGCACCATACTTCTCACCAATATCAAAATATCACACAAAAATTTTGAGGATACGTGATAAGACAAATCATTTACTCCACTCCATCATCCCTCATATCCCAGCAGCTCTCATTATATCCCAACTTTCACTTTTATCAATACATAGGTTCATTGGTGATTACTAGGCTAATTGCACCAGTCTTTACAAGCCTAGCCAATTACACCCAGGATATCACATTGGATCTAGGACTATTGCATGAAATAACATTTCCACGAAACGTAAACTACCGAACACACTTTAGCGAAAGTGCTTTTGACTAAAAAAGCACTTTCAATAAAGTGTGCAAAAAAAAAATTAAAAAAACAGTACTTATGTTTACACAGGGGGGGGCAAGCCCCCCTGAACCCCTCATGTGGAGGGCTAAGCCCCCACCCCCCTACTTTTATATTCTCACTCAGATCGCACTAGAATGGGGAAAAGGGAATATTCCCTTATCCCCACTGTATCGCAACCTCATCAACAGCCATTCTGTCATTTTCATTTTCTTGAGCTCACTTTAGCAAAAGTGCAGTTTCAGTTAAAAGAGCTTTCGCTCAATAGTATGAGACCCATCACATTACATAATTCCCAGATATGGGATGGGGTAGTTATCAGGGTTTCAAAGCTATAAAAATACATCACATCAATACCAATCAGAGGTGGATAAACAGAAAAGTAAAACTATCAGTATAATATTTGTATGTAAATATTTATTGATAACACTGACATTAACACTCACTCAGCATATTTACTTAAGATTTACTTTTGTTCAGGATAAACAAAGAACCATAATGACTGCAAGTGCTTTCAAGTGTAAAACAATTATTGTACATAGATTAAAATGAGAGAAGAGTTTAAAATTCACCATTTCCAGAGTAATCTACTCTTTCTTCATTGTTCAACCACTCCAAACTAAAACGAATTATAAGCCTAGCCCAATTTAGATATACAGACTAAACGCCAAACATGGAGAGATTTCTTTATAAAGGCACCAATTAATTTCACCAAGTACTTTCTAGACAAAAGCAGGATCATTCCATCATGTGCATCAACACAACATTCTCTCATTTGCATACTCATTTGTGCCTACGTCTAACAGCATTAAAAATATATCACAGCACAGGTCACAAACAGTGTTTGTGTTACACTGCATAATAAATACATTCAAGGGACATCTGATTGACAGTCAACTCTGGTTCCACAGGAGCTATACGCAGCACAGCATTCACATTATTTTGCATACACATTTGTTTTACTGGCTTTTCAAGAAACTGGAATGCTTCTTGAGTTCACTTAGCATGCAATCCTTACTTCAAAAAATGTAACTTGCATTCATATTTTGCAGAACTAGTCAAATCTTTTTACTTACCAAATCTATTATTCCTGTCTGATGAACTTACCCAATCTCTGATCCTTTATGTATCCTTAACCACATTCCACTTCTTAAATTCCCATGGCTCCTTGCAATCTATCCATCCAGCTTGACCTTGACTCAGTACCAACTGCTGTACTTTCTCAGATTTTTTCCTCTTTCATTATAGTCATCTAAAAATGTGCACACACCTCTTTCATCCACAATCTGCTTAGCTTTCAGTTACAAACATATGTGGGACAGTCTTACTGTTGAGTTCTTAATATGCTAAGCAGTCTTCTCTGGCTATCAAAATCATTCTCAATATTCCCATAAAAGAACATTTAAACTTCATTGTTTATTTATTTATTACAAACTGCACCCATAAAGGAAATGGCCTAGAAAATACCTGTGAACCTAACAACCACAAGGTCCTTTTTAAGCCTAGCCATGCATCCCAAATTTCTGACAAGTTCGGATACCCTTGATAAGTGTAAGCATGGGCCTGGGAGATGAACCATTTACAGGTTAACTGTCTGCATCAGACACACAGGTGCCAAACCAGGGATGAAATGACAGTTTCCAATCCAGTTGCCCAAGTTGCACTTGAACTGGATAAGGGAGGAACTTTGCTTCACATGGATGGTTAGCGTCTTCCATAGGCGGGGTAGTCTCTGGGATACATACCTCTCTCTTTCCAGCAGATCCTATATCACAGGCAAAGCTCAAGTCTTTAGAATGGGTAATTCTGGTATGGTTTGTGTTGTGAATATGCAGGAGGTCCATCAGAGTGGGGTCTGACAAAGCCCTGTATGCCAGGCATAGCTCTCTCTACAAAAGCCTGTACGAGACAGAATACAAGGATAGGGCCTTGAGGTGGTCTGCATAGGACATATTACTTATGCCCTGCATTCTTTTAGTGAGAAACCTCTTGTGGACATTCCGGTTGTTGGATATACTTGGTGAGGTACATACCAAAGGGGGCATTGTACTCGATGACAGGTCTGATGAATGCCAAATACAGGACAACAATGACTGTTGGACTTGCATGCCATACCTTTATTTTTAAGTTGTGCAACATAAAATGATTTCCTTATCACTATAGACACACGATCGAAGGCTAGATTATCATCTGTGTGTATCCCTAATTCCCTGACTACTGGGTCAACAATAAGGGGTGTGTTGTCAATGCGATAGTTACCAGGAATGCATGACTTCTCAAATGATACTATTATGCATTTCTTAGCATTCAGTTGTAGTCCATGACTGACACCAGTTTGTCTGCATCAGCCCCTCTTGGACAACATTCACATCAGTGCGAGATTCAATGACAGCTCCTAATTTGCAATCATCTGCAAATTTAATCAGCCAGAGACAATTGATATTGCCCTTGACTTCTGAGAAGTAAACGCCAAAAAGGAGTGGTCCAAGGACTGATCCCTGAGGAACTCCACTTGTGACTGGCCGCTTTGTAGGTATGGACTCCCCAATTCTAACTTCCTGGGTTGTATCTCTGTGCCAGCTCACTATCCACCAGCTGACATACGGATTTTTACCTAACCTTTTGAGTTTGTCAACAATGCCCAAGTAGGGTATTGTCAAATGCCTTGGCCAGGTTAAGGTAGGCAGTGTGAATGTTTCTGCCCTCATCCATTGCTCTGGTGACCTTCTCAAAATCGTCCACCAAGTTAAGCAGACATGATCTGCCCTTGACAAAACCAAACAGGGTTGGGTCCAGTGTCTGGAGGTTAACTATATCTCTATTGATCATCTCCATAATTCTTTCCATGGCTTTACATAAAAGACTAGCGAGACTTGTCGGTCTGTAGTTTCCAGGGTCTGTAGATGGCCCACCTTTGTGCAGAGAGACAACGGCTGCCTTTCGTCATTCACGAGTCATAAAGCCTGTTTGAAGGCTACAGTTAAATGGTAATTCTAGAGGCCCTGTTAGGTCATGTTTCATGCTATTTAAGAAGGCATCCTGGTATACTGTCTGGGCCTATTGATGCAATATTCTTGGTCTTACTGATGCAATGTTCTTGGTCTTAGAGCATTAAGAACCTGTTCGCTAGTGATAGTAGGGGGAGTTGTATTTGTTATTTCCCAAAGAAGGCTGAGGGGGAGAGGAGTAAAGCTGATGCTGAATTCAAGTCATAAGGTTTACTACATCTTCTGGCTCAGTATAGGCGGCTCCATTTACAATGAGCTCTGCACACAATTGTGTATTGCCTTTGAGGTTGCGGACATAGCCAAAGAATGCTTTGTGGTTGTTCTTGGCCCAGGAGGCCAAACTCAACTCAAATTTGGTTTTGGTAAACTGTTTGTCCTCCCAGTTGTTTGTTTAGTTTAATGAGAGTGCTTTTATCCTGCTGGCTGCTGCACCTCCTCATTTTTGCCATGATTTTCTTCCTCCTGTTATACATCTGACTTATTTTGTGATTCTACCTGGGTGGCTTGTTTGAGTTAGTTCTGTACTTCTTCCTGGTGGATACAACTGCCTCTATGCAGCTATTAACATGCTTCTACAGGGTTTTCTGTGAACAGTTCTGCATAGGCAGAAGTGTTCTAAGGGTTTACAGGGGCTTGAAATGTATCCAGGTTCTCTTTTAATAGCAGGAGGCTTAGCCTTAGAATAGTTCCTGAATATTCCCCGTTTAGATGGGGGTCCACATTTTATTTACTTCAAAGACGGCCATTTTGTAGTCTGACCCTACCAGGGAAGGCATTACAGTAGAGGGTGTGCAGCACTCTCCCATATTAGTGAGGACAAGATCCAGTATGGTTGCACCCCTGGTTGGTGTACTGACCATCTGGCTGAGGGAGTTTGTGTTTACAAACTCCAGGAATCTCTGTGTATGCATGTTTGATGTCGTACAGGATTCCCAGTTAATAGTGGGGTAATTAAAGTCACCCATGAATATGGTATTGGGATGGATGGTTAGTGTTTCTAATAAGTTTAAATACATGTTGTGTGCTTCCGGGGTCATAGAGGGGGACATATAGCTTGCAAGAAAGTAGAATTGGATTTTACTTATGGTGATTTGATCATGGAGTAGCACAAGTGCATTGTCCTGTTTGACCAGCCTTGAAGTATATTTATTTTTGATGTAAAAAGAGACTCCTCCACCTTTAGTCTCTGCCTGTGAAGTAGCTGGTCTAAATGTGTGGAAGGCATTATAACCCTGCACTGTTGGTGTGCCGTCCCTGGCTTTAAACCATGTCTCAGAGACCACAAAGACATCAGCATTCTCTAGGGTAGAGAGCTTCCAGGGAGGAGTGGATTTTTTAAGTTCCTAGCACTGAGCAGTAATATCTTTACATTTTCTTGTTTTTGATTTGCTATGTCAGAAGTACTTTCAGTTTGGCATTGCCTAAAAAAAGGCACTAAGGGGGAACACGTTTTAGCCTATATTCAAAAGCCTAAAGGGGAGAGGTGTAGACCATCCCTGGCAAAGCAGAGTGGTCTGTTGACCATCTCCTTCCATGCTGACAAATATTGCACTCCCTTAGAATGACACCAGCAACTAAGCCAATTATTAGACTTCATCCTTGGAGAAGGTAAAGTGCTGCTCAATGCTGGGCTCATACCAGCCTGAGACGCATTCTGAGAGCTCTATGATGTCTCTCTCCTTATAGTCTAGGAAGTATGTTTCAGGTCATTTACCCCCACATGGACCAAGAGTCATATTGGTAATAGTGATCCAATGACCTGAGTGCATGCGTGATGTGGTGTATCATAGCCCGTGATAAGCTACTGACGGTAACTTTCTCCTCAGACATTAGTGCATCTCACAATGGAGTCTCCAAAGACTAGGTTAGATTGTTTGGTGACTTGCCTTATGGGCATACAGGTAGAGGCTCCATGAGATGTAGCTGTGTGTTGATGTGGGTGTTTTGAAAACGTGCGTCTGGAGCTGCTGAGGGTATTTCTTGTGTTACTTTGTCTTGGAGGTCTTTTGGTTTAGGAAAGGTACATGCTGGTTCCTCCGTATATGCGAGTCTATATAGATCTGCTATGAATTGTGCGTGATGGGTGCAGCATGTGTACTACTGACAACCTTACTGACATTAGGAGTACTTGTGTGTGTGACAGCTTTGCCTCCAGTGATGTTGTGTAAATACATTTCTCACATGCTGTATCAGTTTGAGAATTAACTGGCTGTTAGTAAACAGGAGGCCATTTCTGCATTGCCTTTGGATGCCCATACCCACCAAGCTGGTAACAGAGACGGTAGGAAAGTTCATACCCACGGCAAAGAAACACCTTTTTTTATTGATTAGACTGTTGAGTGAGTATCAATCACTGTTAGGAGTATCTGGTTTGCAACTATGTGGACAATGGCAGTCACTGCAAACTAGCTGTCTTGTGTGCAACTAGATATTGGAAAAATGTCAATTGTGCTTTTACAGGAAAACTGTCGCTCAAGGTGTCAGTCTATACAGAGCACTGCCAAACACTTGAGGGGAAACTACTAAGTAGACCCTAAAAAATTAAGGATGAAGTATTTAGGCAGCTATTCTGAAGTTAAAGAAATCAAGCAGTATTTATTGAAAACAAAGAATTAGCTCATCAAGAATGATGAAAAGAGGGGAGTCGCATGAATGGCAACTGCCTAGCTACTACTAATGCTGGTCTCAGCCCAGCTTCAGTCTGTTGGGATACAATACTCTTTTGCTTATTCTTCCACCAGAAGAAACATATTAGCACCGATCCCAAGAAAAGAAGCAGGCGACTGCCTGTTTGGTGTTCCACAGTCTTGTCCCAGATGATGCAAGGGTCTGTAATCTTGTAGCCTTTTCTGGTGATGCCTTGGATAGCAACCAGACCAATCAGGTACATTAAGTACAGACACTCACTTTCCAACCAGAGTCAAGAATCCATGCACTCTGCTCCTACTCTCACCGGGATCAGAATACAAGCACAGATTCTGAGCTGTCACCTATAAAGCAGTTGAGCTTTCTGGTGATCAACAGTCTCCAGAAAATAATGTCCCTGTGCTCCTCTCACCAGGAGAAAACAGAAGCACTAATCCTAAGATAACTACTGAGAAGCAGAATGTGAGCTCTCCAGTAACTGGTGGTCTTGCAATAGCGGCTTAAAGGCAAGATAAAAATATGGTTTATCCTAAACACTTCAGTGTGCACTAAGCAGTTAGATAAGACAGTAAGTTTTAGTGGAGCGTCACTATTTTTAAAACAGCAAGTTAGATTGAAAGGGAGTGGTCACTTTTGTATTCTATTACTATGGAATACAGTAGGATATATTACGTCAACGAAAAGCCATTCCATCAAATGGCTTTTCATCAACCCTTAAGTGAAGTCCCATTACAGCGAACAGCCAAATCAGCTATTTCCCTGAGAAAAACTGCTAGGCCATCCTTACGAGTTTCCCCTTTCCCCCTCTGTAGTGGCATCTCGGCATTGCTATATTTAGTAAGGGGGGGTGGGAGGGGCAGGCAAAGCCCTCCACTTTATAATGTTTAAAGTGACGTTTAGTTCGTGGTAGGGCTAGCAATTTCTTTCCTAGGGGGAAAAATAGCGGATTGGGATGTTTGCTGTAATGGGACAATGTTTTAGGGGTCAATGAAAAGACATTCGATGGAATGGCTTTTTGATGAGATAATGTAGACCCAGATGGCCAATACATTTAAATAGTTGAAGGGGAGTGATTTCACAAAAAGATAATTTTGTGCTTACTCACGCCAGCCAGTAAAAGCAGAGAGGAAATTAGATACATGGTCAAATTAACATAAGGGGCAGGCAACTAGAAAGACAGTGCTGTTTAAAACAGTTACCGGGTGGCAAGGTGGGAATAATTTCTGTCCCACTCAAGAGACAGAGCTGTGGTCTCTCTTCAAGTTTTAATATGCAGTTAAAAGCAGAAAACAAGGATAACACAGTGTACAGAAAGAAATCACAGTATACAATAAAAAAAGGCAATAAAGTAATACAAAATACAACAAATAAAAAAGAAAAAGTACAGTTTTGTACCTACCATAAATGTAGATGTTCGAAGATCTACATTGCTGCAGTCCTTACACTTGGGGTAGTCCGCTGTCCTCGGTCGGCCCGAATATCAAAGTATTAGGCTGACGTCGGTCAAGGCGCTTAAGACTGACATCAGGACGTCAGGGTACAAATGCGCATGACCGACGTCATATCCTCAGTCTTTTCTTGCCCCAGATGTCAGAAGACCCTAAAAAGAAAGGCCAAAACCAAAAGACAGCAAAAAACAACCAACCACCCTTGCACTAATCATATGTACAATATATACAATATCCACAATATTTACAACCCAAACCACACCACCGTCTCTAACTACAGAGGGGAAGGAGGGAGGGTAAATTGGACTGGAGCAATGTAGATCTTCGAACATCTACATTTATGGTAGGTACAAAACTGTACTATGTTCTTCATCTCACATTGCTGCAGTCCTTACACTTGGGTAGAATCCCAAAGCAGAGGTAAGGGAGGATGGCAAAACTATAAAGCATTAGGTGCTGCCAAAATGCCCTGTAAGATTGCAGTGGCAAAACCAGCCCTAGATCTAGAGTAAAGAGGAAGGTGGTAATGCTTAGAGAAAGTATGCACTGAACTCCAAGTGGCTGCCTCTAAAATATCTTTAGTTGCCACCCCCCTTAAAAAGCTGTAGAAGTGGCAGTAGCCTAGTGGAATGAGGCCTAATCCCAGCTGGAATCTCCTTACCATGATGGGAATAACAGAAAGCAATACAAAACCCAATCCACTTAGAAATAGTTTGTTTTGAAACAGGCTTGCCCTGAGAACCCAGAGCAAATGAAACAAATAACTGCTGAGACTGCCTGAACCCTTTAGTTCTGCTCAAATAATATCGCAACTGCCTGTGTATATCCAAAGTGTGCAAAATCTTCTCCCCTTTATTTTGGGGGTTGCATAAAAAGTAGGCAAATGAAAAGTTTGGTTTAAAGCCACACTAGAAACCACTTTAGGCATAAAGGAAGGATTAATGCAAAGATACTCTGTCCTTATGGAAAATTAAGAAAGGCTCAACTGCCATAAGAGCCTGTAATTCAGAAACCCTTCTAGAGAGGTAATGGCCAACAAAAAAGCAGTCTTCCATGATAAATATTTCAACTTGGCAGTAGCTGCAGGCTCAAAAGGTTGTAGAGTGAGTTTCTCCAACACAAAATTGAGATCCCAAGCAGGAGCAGGAGCTCTACGTGGGAGTCTTATATTCTTTGCCCCTCTAAGGAATTGCTTAAACAAAGGATGATAAAACAATGGTGGGTCACAGTCATAGTGAGCAGAAATTGCTGCAGCATGAACCTTAATAGAAGAGAAGGACAAACCTTTGTCCAGTAACTCAGCAAGATATTGAAGAGCCACACTTAAATTAGGCTTAGAAACATCAAATTCCTTTGCTGCACTCCAAAATAAAAATCGCTTCCATTTATCTGCGTACACTTTCCTTGTACTAGGCCTTCTGGCCTCCAAAATAACATTCAAAACTTGCTGTGGCAGCTGAGACCTTCCAGGGTTTAAAACAGAATATGCCAGGCTGTTAGGTGAAGAGAGTGAAGTTTGACATTGAGTAAATGACTGTTCTCCTGAGACAGCAGGTGTGGAATTGAAGGCAAAGGCCATGGAGGCTCCCGTACCAGACTTCTCAGTAATGGGTACCAGTGCTGTCGAGGCCAATCTGGAGCTATTAAAATCATCTTTGGCTTGTCCTGTCTGACCTTTAGGAGTACCTTTGGGAGGAGAGGCAGAGGTGGAAAGGCATACACATGAAGATTGCTCCAATTGAAAGAAAGAGCATCCACTTTCCAAGCTGTGGGATGAAACCTTTTTGTGCAAAACTTTGGCAGCTGGTAGTTTAGTGGAGAAGCGAACAGATCTATGTCTGGAGTTCCCATGACACTCAATTTCTGAAATACATGAGGATCCAATTTCCACTCGTGGGGATCCATAATCCGTCTGCTCAACACATCTGCTAAGGAGTTCTGTGCTCCGGCAGAAGGCTTGCCAGAAAATTTAGCTGTAAACTGAGAGCAGTCTCCCACAAAATCATTGCTTGTCTGCATAGAGGATAAGAATGTGTTCCCCTTGCTTGTTGATGTACCACATGACAGTTGTGTTGTCTGTTAGAACCAACACCTGCCCTGGAAGGGTGGGTACAACTGCTTCCTATGCAGCTATTAACATGCTTCTACAGGTTTTCAGAACAGTTCCTGCATAGGCAGAAGTGTTCTAAGGGTTTACAGGCTTGAAATGTATCCAAGTTTCTCTTTTAATAGCAGGAGGCTTAGCCTTAGAATAGTTCCTGAATATTCCCCGTTTAGATGGGGGTCCACATTTTACTTTTACTTCAATGACGACCATTTTGTAGTCTGACCCTACCAGGGAAGGCATTACAGTAGAGGGTGTGCAGCACTCTCCCATATTAGTGAGGACAAGATCCAGTATGGTTGCACCCCTGGTTGGTGTACTGACCATCTGGCTGAGGGAGTTTGTGTTTACAAACTCCAGGAATCTCTGTGTATGCATGTTTGATGTCGTACAGGATTCCCAGTTAATAGTGGGGTAATTAAAGTCACCCATGAATATGGTATTGGGATGGATGGTTAGTGTTTCTAATAAGTTTAAATACATGTTGTGTGCTTCCGGGGTCATAGAGGGGGACATATAGCTTGCAAGAAAGTGGAATTGGATTTTACTTATGGTGATTTGATCATGGGAGTAGCACAAGTGCATTGTCCTGTTTGACCAGGCTTGAAGTATATTTATTTTTGATGTAAAAAGAGACTCCTCCACCTTTAGTCTCTGCCTGTGAAGTAGCTGGTCTAAATGTGTGGAAGGCATTATAACCCTGCACTGTTGGTGTGCCGTCCCTGGCTTTAAACCATGTCACAGAGACCACAAAGACATCAGCATTCTCTAGGTAGAGAGCTTCCAGGGAGGAGTGGATTTTTTAAGTTCCTAGCACTGAGCAGTAATATCTTTACATTTTCTTGGTTTTTATTTGCTATGTCAGAAGTCCCTTCAGTTTGGCCTTGCCTAAAAAAAGGCACTAAGGGGGAACACGTTTTAGCCTATATTCAAAGCCTAAAGGGGAGAGGTGTAGACCATCCCTGGCAAAGCAGAGTGGTCTGTTGACCATCTCCTTCCATGCTGACAAATATTGCACTCCCTTAGAATGACACCAGCAACTAAGCCAATTATTAGACTTCATCCTTGGAGAAGGTAAAGTGCTGCTCAATGCTGGGCTCATACCAGCCTGAGACGCATTCTGAGAGCTCTATGATGTCTCTCTCCTTATAGTCTAGGAAGTATGTTTCAGGTCATTTACCCCCACATGGACCAAGAGTCATATTGGTAATTGTGATCCAATGACCTGAGTGCATGCGTGATGTGGTGTATCATAGCTCGTGATAAGCTACTGACGGTAACTTTCTCCTCAGACATTAGTGCATCTCACAATGGAGTCTCCAAAGACTAGGTTAGATTGTTTGGTGACTTGCCTTATGGGCATACAGGTAGAGGCTCCATGAGATGTAGCTGTGTGTTGATGTGGGTGTTTTGAAAACGCGTCGCCTGAGCTGCTGAGGGTATTTCTTGTGTTACTTTGTCTTGGAGGTCTTTTGGTTTAGGAAAGGTACATGCTGGTTCCTCCGTATATGCGAGTCTATATAGATCTGCTATGAATTGTGCGTGATGGGTGCAGCATGTGTACTACTGACAACCTTACTGACATTAGGAGTACTTGTGTGTGTGACAGCTTTGCCTCCAGTGATGTTGTGTAAATACATTTCTCACATGCTGTATCAGTTTGAGAATTAACTGGCTGTTAGTAAACATGAGGCCATTTCTGCATTGCCTTTGGATGCCCATACCCACCAAGCTGGTAACAGAGATGGTAGGAGAGTTCATACCCATGGCAAAGAAACACCTTTTTTTTTATTGATTACACTGTTGGAGTGAGTATCAATCACTGTTGGGAGTATCTGGTTTGCAACTATGTGGACAATGGCAGTCACTGCAAACTAGTTGTTGTGTGCAACTAGATATTGGAAAAATGTCAATTGTGCTTTTACAGGAAAATTGTCGCTCAAGGTGTCAGTCTATACAGAGCACTGCCAAACACTTGAGGGGAAACTACTAAGTAGACCCTAAAAAATTAAGGATGAAGTATTTAGGCAGCTATTCTGAAGTTAAAGAAATCGAGCAGTATTTATTGAAAACAAAGAATTAGCTCATCAAGAATGATGAAAAGAGGGGAGTCGCATGAATGGCAACTGCCTAGCTACTACCAATGCTGGTCTCAGCACAGCTTCAGTCTGTTGGGATACAATACTCTTTTGCTTATTCTTTCACCAGAAGAAACATATTAGCACCGATCCCAAGAAAAGAAGCAGGCGACTGCCTGTTTGGTGTTCCACAGTCTTGTCCCAGGTGATGCAAGGGTCTGTAATCTTGTAGCCTTTTCTGGTGGATGCCTTGGATAGCAACCAGACCAATCAGGTACATTAAGTACAGACACTCACTCTCCAACCAGAGTCAAGAATCCATGCACTCTGCTCCTACTCTCACCGGGATCAGAATACAAGCACAGATTCTGAGCTGTCACCTATAAAGCAGTTGAGCTTTCTGGTGGCCAGCAGTCTCCAGGAAATAATGTCCCTGTACTCCTCTCACCAGGAGAAAACAGAAGCACTAATCCCAAGATAACTACTGAGAGGCACAATGTGAGCTCTCCAATAACTGGTGGTCTTGCAATAGCGGCTTAAAGGCAAGATAAAAATATGGTTTATCCTAAACACTTCAGTGTGCACTAAGCAGTTAGATAAGACAGTAAGTTTTAGTGGAGCCGCCACTATTTTAAAACAGCAAGTTAGATTGAAAGGGAGTGGTCACTTTTGTATTCTATTACTATGGAATACAGTAGGATATATTATGTCAACGAAAAGCCATTCCATCAAATGGCTTTTCATCAACCCTTAAGTGAAGTCCCATTACAGCGAACAGCCAAATCTGCGATTTCCCTGAGAAAAACTGCTAGGCCATCCTTATGAGTTTCCCCTTTCCCCCTCTGTAGTGGCATCTCGGCATTGCTATATTTAGTAAGGGGGGATGGGAGGGGCAGGCAAAGCCCTCCACTTTATGTTTAAAGTGACGTTTAGTTCGTGGTAGGGCTAGCAATTTCTTTCCTAGGGGAAAAAAATAGCGGATTGGGATGTTTGCTGTAATGGGACTTAATGTTTTAGGGGTCAATGAAAAGGCATTCGATGGAACGGCTTTTTGATGAGATAATGTAGACCCAGATGGCCAATACATTTAAATAGTTGAAGGGGAGTGATTTCACAAAATGATAATTTTGTGCTTACTCACGCCAGCCAGTAAAAGCAGAGAGGAAATTAGATACATGGTCAAATTAACATAAGGGGCAGGCAACTAGAAAGACAGTGCTGTTTGAAACAGTTACCGGGTGGGAAGGTGGGAATAATTTCTGTCCCACTCGAGAGACAGAGCTGTGGTCTCTCCAAGTTTTAATATGCAGTTAAAAGCAGAAAACAAAGAAAACACAGTGTATAGAAAGAAATCACAGTATACAATAAAAAAAGGCAATAAAGTAATACAAAATACAACAAATAAAAAAGAAAACTAACCTTTCCCTCACATCAAAGTGTAGCAGAGTCTGGATGAGCCTTTCCAGTAAAGCTCCATTATGTCACTTCTAAAAGCTCATGCTTAAATTATAACCTGTAGCATGCAATCAGCATTATGGTAATGAAAAAAACACAATGCTTACTCCTAAATAACAAAACTTAAATCACTGCAATGGCCCAAGTTGTTTTTATACTTCATTCTCCGTTATCTGCAGCTCCATTAGACTGATGATGCAGTGTCTCAGCATCTTGGAAAAACCCCATCCAGTGCATCTCCAACAAATTCAGCCTTTCCTCTTCCTCCAAAATCACCACATATGTTCACCCTTTGAGTCTAACCTCGGGAGTTGTCAAATCTGCTCCATTTCATCTTGTGCCTTCACCATAATATCGTCCTTTTCTCAGATCATAGCCTGCGGTTTCTTGAAAAGCATTCAAGATGTTCTGCTGTCTTTGCAGAATTTTCATCACCTAATAACCTCTGAGCAAACTGCTGACCAACACAAACATTCCTGGTAAGCTTCATAAAGAATTCAGACCGTCAGAAAAAATAAGGAAATTAAGAGAACGCATAGTTAAACACAAGTCTGATATTTGAAGAAACCTCAAATCTAATGCATTAAGTAAACACATTTCTGGAAAAAGGCAAAGAACATCAATTTCAATTCAGAGTTATTGATGTAGTATATGTTAGTAATGGGGTGGTAACATTAATATTGTTGAACTTAAAGAGTATGGATGAATAGTTAGGTTACAGGCAGATTCTTTACCTGGTTTAAATAATGCTAGTAGCATGAAGCCCATTTTAGTAAAAAAAAACAAGTAGAACATTTTTAGTTTTATGTCCGTTTATATACGTGTATGGTATGTGCATATATATTTATATATGAATTTTTAAATGATTTTATATAACTTTTTTACATATACATCGTTACAAAGTATATATTATAATATTGGGGGGTATCATTACTATTCCATGATAGGTTGGCTGTAATCATGTGTTTTAAGAACTCCTATTTAAATGTTGTATTTTTTTACTTTCATGATAGTAGCACTGAGGAAGGGTGTTTGTGACCCGAAAGCTTTGCAATAAACTTTTTTTTTTACTTTTGGCATTGGATTCTTGAGTCTGAATTCTACTGCTTCTTCACTCTATTGCAGTACAGACTGCTCTTGCGACGTTAAGCTTCATAAAGAAGCACTAAATACTCCCCAGTTGGTTACAGCCTCAACACTCACCTATTCAGACTCTTTCAGCATGGGGAACAGAACCTTATAACAACTCCTTTATGACAAAAGCAATGTCTCATCTCCTTCAAGCCTCTTCAGTCTTTGTACATCTTTCTGCAAGAATATTCTAAAGGAGAAACCCTTCTCTTTAGACTAAGATTTCTTTGCATCAAATTTGACTACTTAAAGTAGAAGTCTGTTGAAAATGTTAACTAAAATGTGCAGCTTCTGAAGGTAGCCTACATCCAGCACTGCATATGTTTATACCAGTCATCAAGTAAGGACATGACCCAACTTCTTTCATTTCATCAGTGATGCAAGACCCTCCTTCTCATAGGTTCATAGGTGTGTACTAGGCCAACAGCCCTTGGGCCTTTACAAGTCTAGCCATAAGATTACCCTGGCATAGTGCCACCCAACCTTAGTGCCCAGTGCCTCTATTGAGTAGAGCCACTGGAGTTCTCCTCAGGGTGAATTTTCTGTTTCCCATCCACTCAAGATTTCTCTTGAAGAGGGTCAAACAAGGTTCACTGCTTGACATATACGGGAAGTCTGTTCCATAGCATAGGCAGCCGTTAGTTATGAACCTGTCCCTCCGGGATGTACTGTTAACTGTGGTAGAGAGGTTGAGGTTTCTGGAGCATGTGGTGAGGAGGGATTGGGATTTCTTCAGATGTAGCATTTCTGACAAAACTGGGTCAGACATGGCTTTCTAAGTGAAGCAGAGATAGCCTCTAAGTAGGCGATATGAGACCGAGAATAGTTGGAGGTGGAGTCTGTCCATATAGGACAAGTGTTTAAGGCCTAGGATCCTCTTTGTAAGGTACTTTTGCAGCCTCTCTAGTTGTTGCAAGTGTCTAGTGCAATACATGTCAAATGGAGCACTGTACTCTGATTGGGCTAATGAGGGAAGAGTAGAGGGAGACCACCTCTTTCTTCCTGGATGCAAAACCCTTACATACGACTTTCTGACCACAGTGGTAATGTGGTGATCAAAAGAGAGGTTGCTGTCAGCCTGTGTTCCCAGATTTCTTATAATGCCTTCTGTGTTCAATGGACTATCAATGTGGTAATTCATGGAAACCAGGTATTTCCCAAAGGGGATGACTACACATTTTTTGGCATTGAGCTTAAGGCCATGGTTCTAACACCAGTCACTGGTCTCAGGTGAGGCCATTCTATAGTATGTCAACATCACTTGGGGAATTAATAGTAGCTCCCAACTTGCAACTGTCTGCAAATTTTGTCAGCTAGACTCCTTTCTTGTTAGCCTGGACTTCAGAGAAGTAGATAAACAGGAAAGAACCCAGGACCGAACCATGTGAGGCTCGGACCGTGACTAGTCAAGCAGTCTGATTTGGAATCAGCTACTTTCACACTGTGGGTTCCATCTGGGAGCCAGTTTGCAACTTACCCAGGGATATAAGGGTTTATGCAAAGCTTAGTGAGTTTTTCTGAGATTCCTGAGTGGGGAATGGTATCAAGCCTTGTTCAGATCAAGGTAAGCTGTATGAACCACCTTGCCTTCATCCACAACTCTGGTGACTGACAAAGAAGTCAACCAAGCATGATCTGCCCTTCACCAAACCAAACTGTGTGGAATCCAGAGTTTGGAGATACCCTATATCCTTCTTTACTAGGTCCATGATAATGCGTTCCCATAGCCTTGCATATCAGACTAGTCAGGCTAATGGAGCGATGGTTCCCAGGGTCTGCAGTCACTCCACCTTTGTGGAGCGGGATGACTGTAGCAGTGCACCATTTGGAAGGGACAAAGCCTCAGGTCAGGCTGTGATAGAACAGGGCACACAGGTGAGTGAAGTGCCAGTTGACTCTAAAGTTAATGTAGAACACAACCTGAGATATTGTCAGGTCCCATAGAAGCTGTACTTCTGGCCTTGGACTGTAGTGTTTTACCCGTGCAGCAGCAACGCCCAACTTATTTCCATTAAATCACTCCAAAGTCTGTAGCATTAAAACCGTCACACACTCACTGGTTTCCCATTAAACCATTGCACTGAAATGCAAATAAACCAAATGCACTTCTGCATCATTAGGGTATTGAACAGCTACATACTTGGAAAAAAAGCCTGTGCAGAATTAAGCCACCACAAAGGACATTTGGAACCCTGCAGCTTACAGAACTGAATCTAGTAGTAGCACAGAATGAAAATGCAATAATTCATAACTTCACTTACCACCATGCCATTTTTCAACCTGTGACATTGGATAGGATTACATTACATTTCAGTATGTCTTATTTCAGAAGGTTTCAATTCTACAGGACAAAGGCACCAGTCTGGTAGTGGTAGCTGTAGAGAACAAAGCTGGTGATGCATTCTAGTTCCTTAAGGTCGAGGTAAGCTAGCACATATATAAAAAACAAAGTCTTCCTCTCTAACAATACGTCAAAGCACAAAGATTTTTATTCAAATTTACTTTAAAACATACCCTTTTCTATTCCATTCCAGGAAGCTTGGTTTGCAGATTGATGTTTCTATTACAGTAGAAGCAAAGAAAGAAACGCAAGTTCTATTTAATTGTACTACAGATAAATAGGACTACACCCATCTACTATGTTCCATTAAATATCTATTTTGTTTAGGGAATATGCAGCCCAAAGCAAATATTTCCTTTAGAAATTAAGTTAAGAAAAAAGGGGGCTGAGGGGGGAAATAAAAATGCTAAATTAAGTGGACCTAATCTCTTGCAGACAACCTTTACAGAAAATATATTTTTGTAAAGCTCCGTTTAAACTCCCAATCCCAGGCAAAACAAGGGGTTATTATGCTGAGCCAGCAAAATTTCAGCAGGTTTGGCATACATCAGTGTTTAAAAAAAGCAGGCCATGGGAAGCGAGGCTGAAAGAAATGGTCAAAAGACTGCCTCCCTGTCTGCACAGCAAAACTTCTTTTAGTGTAATTACATGTGCTTTTTCCTCATGCTAAATGGATTCTTTTCATGGAACCTAAGACCAGAGAAAGTGTCTGAGAATTATTCTCATACAAAGATTATAATCATATTTCCATTTCAAAATGTTAAGACTGCGGGTTCAAATCAGCTATGCCACATTTTGATAACAGTTTTTGCTATGCTTACTGTGATAGTGCAAGATGCATCACGCACAAGAAAAACAGAATAACCGTGTCCTACAATCCATTGCAATGTTTCATGCTGCTTTTCAGTTTAATATCACAGAGCATCATTTGTACATGCCAAGAAAGGCACACAGACAAGGACAACCACGCAACATAAGCAAAGAACACAGGAAAAAAATCCTATCATAACTCAATTTCTTCTAACAGTTAGTCACAACAAAACAGTTTTGACAAGCCAAAAGACAGAAGAGAACATTATCGTGCAGTATCTCTACTCAGTGAGTAAAGGAACAGGAAAAAAGTTATAAGCTGTAACATCTTGGGCTGATAAAATATAAATTATACATGTCAAGATAAGACTCTGAAAAGGGAAGTTAAAGTCCTAAGCTAAAGCATGAAAGCTACTGCTTTCCTCTTAAAAATAAACAAACTTAGTACCCCATACTCAAACTCCACAATTGCTACACTGTAGGAGACCACCTTTTAATATCAGCACAGCAGAGAAAAAGCTTTCAGTAATGTCATGTATGCTGTGTGGAATGCTTTACCCTGACATTAGAAGTGAAAGCACTCTGCAAAACTACATTAAAAAGAAATGCACCTAGTTGGGGTAAAAAACATGCAACTGCTTCAATAAAGCAGGATGACCAATCACAACAAGACAGACTTGCAAGCAACAAATAAAACATACATAAAAACACAAATCAGGTACAAAAACAAAGTGTTATACAAATTAACAAAGAGATGCACCAAAATGTAATCTCAAATGCCACAACTCTTCTCTGTATTCAAATCATATTTTCCCAGTTTATCTGAGCTTTTCTTTTTTCATCCATTTCACAGAATAGACAGGCCTGGAGGTTCAGACTACGGATTCCTTGCCTTTCTTGTGTGCTTCACAATGCACACAGACAATCCTGCTTCTATTCCTATAAGCAACATCTTATAGAACAGCATTGCAAATCTCTCCTGAAATAGATAGCTGTTCAAGAAAACTGACTAAAAATTCATATGCTACATTCATCACAGATTTAAAAGATGCATCTCTCCCCTCCAAAGAAAACCACTAAAAACTACCTGTCAACCTGTTGAAGCAAAAAAATCTGGACAAACCCTAAAATGATGGGGGGGCAGATTTTAAATATTGCTCTTACAAACTTAGAAAGTTGACTGAACAGATTTTGCATTAGCATGAATTTTCTGAAGGACGTGGAGTCAAACTCAAGTGTTCGTCATTATTTAATTACTTCAATCCTCAGGTATTTGCCAGAAAAGTACAGATTTTAGGAGTAACACACCAAACATAGGAGGCAAAAATCTGGACATTCTGTGAAAATCTGTACAGTTGAGAGGGATTATGTCTCGATCGAAGGCTGCCGTCCCCTTTACTCAGCCCTTATTAGACCATTGTTTTTGCATATAATATGCCCCCTTCCGCATGGAATCTGATGATGCATGCAACTGGAATTGCCAGAAAGATGACTTGCAAAAAGGATACAAGGCCTAAACCATGTCCTACATGGAT
>NC_056750.1:658821626-658919126 GCF_019279795.1 Protopterus annectens
TGGATATGAAGCTATTTGGAGTGGTAGAAACAGTGATGATCAGGTAATTCATGGACATAGCCAAGAATTCAAGTGTAATTTGAGTTTTTTTAACAGCGTAATAGTGGAGGCAGAAGATAAAGCAGGTGGAAGGTTATTCCAGGATTTAGCTACATTATGGGAGAATAGTGCTTTACCTGCAGTGTTAGCCTTAGAGATACAAAGGCTTGATTTGTCAGTGGAGCGAAGGGGACGATTTGATTTGTACGGCGCGAGTAGATGACTTAGTGCTGGGGTTCTATCGAGATGTCTCAACACTGTAGGCAATGATTAGTTGACGGTAATTTAGTAGTTTGGGAAATTCTAGCCATTGTAGTTCCTTTAGAGCCCGACTGTGATGGGTTCTGAAGATGCAGTTATTACAAACTAGGCAATTTCATTGTAACGTCACAAGTCTAGGATATATATATATCTATACAGATATGCGTGCGCGCACACAGATATGCACGCGCACACCTTACTTTTTCATCTGAGGTGTTCTACAGTCTATATGCAGACGACCTGAAATTGGGTAAACTGATTACAAGTGTTACAGATACGGCACGTCTGCAAAATGACGACTAACGACCATTTGGGCACAGGAGAATATGTTGATAAATACATCAAAAATTAAGCATATGAGATTTGGGAGACAAACTGAAAGGTGAATGTTTAATACAGCACACAGTGATTGAAACTGTAGACTCATTTAAGGACCTGGGTATATGGGTAGATCCAGCTACGAGTTTTTCTAATCATATCAACCAATTGGCTAATGATAGTTTTAGAACTATAGGTTGTATAAAAATATTTATAAAGTCTAGGAAATCAAACATAATGACGTCATTGTTTGTCAGTTACATTAGACCCAAACGTGTGTATGGAATAACAATATGGAAATCCTATAGGAAAACAAGCATGAATAAACTGGAGAGAGTACAGCGGAAATATACTAAGGGCATCCATGGATGTGAACATCCAAGTTATTATGAAAGACTAAAATATCTGAACTTGTACAGTGTCTTACAGATATTTAAGTGGAGATTTTATTCAGGTATATAGGGCATTTAGGGACAACTACCTCTGGGAATGCTTGGGGTTATCAAAGTACTAGAGAATCGTCAGATAACCTATGTAGAAGATTCTATAGGAATGAGAAGTGTACTAATTGGTTCTCTGAGAGTAGCTGACGCTTGAAACACTACCAAAAAAACATTAAAGCAAGTACTAGTTTAGATATTTTTAAGAACAGCCTGGCATTTATGGGAAAAAGTGTTTTGGCATACTGGCAAGCTAGAAGGGCTTTAATGCCAGTGCTTAAAACATCTGTATGCATGTATGTTTGTACACTCACTACAAATAGTGTACAGAACCCTCTTAAAATGTCAGGTGTTTGTGTTATAAAAAATGAGACCGCAATAAATAATTTCAAAACGTTTCCCACGTTTAATGTGGCCTATAACCTGTACAATTCAATTGAAAAACAAATCTGTTGGGGGGAAAAAATGAAAAAAAATAAATAAACGTACAATAAGCTGGTTGCATAAAAGTGTGCACACCCTTAAACTAATATGAAGCACCTTTTGATTTAAAATTAAAGCATTCAGTCTTCTTGGGTAGGAGTCTATCAGCATGGCATATCCTGACTTGGCAATATTTGCCCACTCTTCCATGTAAAACCGCTCCAAATTTATCAGATTGTGAGGGCATCTCTTGTGCACAGCCCTCTTCAGGTCACCCCCACAGATATGCTATTGGATTTAGGTCTGGGGTCTGGCTGGACCATTCTAAAACTTTTCTTCTGAAACCATTCTTTTGTTGATTTGGATGCATGCTTGGGGTCAATGTCGTGTTGAAAGGTGAAATTCCTCATCTTCTGTTTTCTAGCAGATGCCTGAAGGTTTTGGGTCAAAAGTGATTGGTATTTAGACAGGTTCATAATTCCCCTCTACCTTGACTAAAGCCCCAGTTCCAGGCTTCCAGCTGAAAAGCAACCCCAAAGCATACTACCATGCTTTACCGGGGGAATGGTGTTTCTTTTGGTGATGCGAAGTGTTATTTTTGCGCCAAACTTAACTTTTGGAATTGTCAACTTTAGTCTCATCAGACCTTAACACATTTTCCCACATGCTTTTTGGAGACTGTATTGTTTTACAAATTTTAGCCAGGCCTGGATGTTTTTCTGTGTAAGAAAAGGTTTCCATCTTGCAACCATACCCCATAGTCCAGATATATGGAGAATACAGGAAATTATCCCATGTAGTACACAACCAGTACTTTTCAATAATTCCTGCAGCTCCTTCAGTGTTGCTGTTGGTCTCTTGGCAGCATTCTTGACCAATTTTCATCTAGTTTTTTCATCAATTTTGGAAGGACGTCCAATTCTTTGCAACATCACTGTTGTCCCATATTTTCTCCACTTTTTGGTGACAGCCTTAACTGTGTTCCATGATATACCCAATGCTGTGGAAATTGTTTTGTACCCTTTTTCTGACTGATACCTTTCAACAATGAGATCCCTTTGATGCTTTGTAAGTTCTCTGCATACCATGGTTTTTGCTGTAGCAGGCAACTGAGTAAATGTCAGGAAATTCCTACTAGGACAGCTGAACTTTATTTGGGGTTAATCAGAGTCTCTTTAATTGATGGCAGGTGTGTACCCAAGAAGACTGAATGCTATAATTAAACCAAAAGGTGCTTCAACAAAGTATTAGTTTAAGCGTGTGCACACTTATGCAACCAGCTTATTGTACGACTTATTTTTTAACACTTGGAGCGGGCAACTAGAGACTGTTTATGGCACAGTCTGAATGGGTTTTTCCACTAAAAGCCTGGAAATGTTTTATTTTACCCATTAAATACCAGGTTCAGTTCCCATCTCCACCCTCACTTCACAGGTGATTACGTGATCCAATTGTGTGCGACTCGAGACACAGCTTTGGTTTCTCTCCTTGTTTAAATTATGCAATGGAAATGGAATGCAATTACAGCGAAGTAATGAAATATACACCACAGTATACAAAACAGAAGAATGTAATAAAGCAGCACAATAAAAGAAAGCAATACACGGATAAACAAACTAACCTCCTTTCCCTCAGCATTTTATGTCCAAGTGAGCTTTTACAGTGTTACATGCTTCTCTTTACAAAGCATGCTTGCGCACACTTCTGCATATACGTACACACACTATGTGTGTGGTCCAGTTTGCACAGCCTTTTCCGCCAGCCCAAAAAGAATTTCTTATAGATAAAATATTTTGCTATATCCCTTTGCTTTCTGTGCGAGTGCACAGTGAGACACCGTTAGTCAAAAAATAAATTTAACAGCATCTTCAGAAAATGAAATACAATAGGATTTGAACCAAGAGCTACATCTCATGAATCTTGGTATAATTAAGTTGCCAGTCTACTATTAAGCAGAAACTGGCGATTCTAAATCTGTTTCCAAGTTGGAAATAGAGATATCTGTCCAAGTCTGACTTTTTAGAACACTGCATTCATTCTGTGGAAAAAGATCACCATGCCTTGTGGGTTTTAACTGGTTAAAAACTTGCAGTAAAAATAAATAAAAATATTTCAGAATATGTTGTACAGCTACTTCACTAGTAAAGCATTTTAATAACACTGCATCAGTGGAGAAGAAGGAGGAGGAGAAGGAGGAGGAGAAGGAGAAGGAGAAGGAGAAGAAGGAGAAGAAGGAGAAGAAGGAGAAGGAGGAGAAGGAGGAGGAGAAGGAGGAGGAGAAGGAGGAGGAGGAGAAGGAGGAGGAGAAGGAGAAGGAGAAGGAGAAGGAGAAGAAGGAGAAGAAGGAGAAGGAGGAGAAGGAGGAGGAGAAGGAGGAGGAGAAGGAGGAGGAGGAGAAGGAGGAGGAGAAGGAGGAGGAGAAGGAGAAGGAGGAGAAGGAGGAGGAGAAGGAGGAGAAGGAGACAATGAAAATGCAGAAATTACAAATACAACTAAATGTAAGGAAAACAGTGGGCCTATGAAGACAACATATATGAATGTGATACATGGTCGGTTTAAGTACTACATACATGCTTCTCTATTATATTTTTATGAAATGCCCTCAAGTGCCTTCATTACCCAGTTACCTTCTTGCACCACAACCCAGTCATACACTGTTGCCTGCCAGCAGGGTTGAGTCATGAGATATTAAAGTGTCACCGAGTTATCTTCACTGTTCTCTTCTGCACATCAGGGTTTGACCACTGCCTGATGCAAAACGACACCTGCTAATAAGCTCATGGGGACTTCCATTACATGCAACTTTTAATGCAAATGGCACACAATGATGCATATTAACTAACCTGCAGTCACACAATGAAAACTAGATGGACTGCTGTGAACAGGTGAAGCTGATTGAGAACTGTAGGTGGTGTCGAACAGCCATCATCTTATGTGTACAAAGACAATTTTAACTCACTGCTAACTTCCAAAGACATACAAAGGTATGATTTTGTAAGATCAAGCCTTCCTTAATATTGCTTACAATAAAGCTAGTAAAGGAAAATGTGAAACAATACATTAAAGTAGCCCATTTGTAGGAGAAATACAAGAAAGGGCAAAAAGGCTAGAAATGTCAAATGTGATGACAAACACATTTTACTTTAATGGATTTGGTCAATCTCTAGTCCCACTATCGAATTCATGCATCAAAGTACAGTCAAAGTCCAAACCAGTGCTCACAGAAAGCAAGGGAGAAAAATCTCCCAGATAGGATGCACAAATTGCATAAATATACACACATGCAACCTCGAATATTTCCAACTTCTGGAAGAAATATTAAGAATGAAAATCCATTCATACAGGTTTCAGGACATTTTGACCCTTGCTCCCAAGAAGGCAATTTGGGAAAGAGCCAAACTGCAGAATGAAAGCAGAAATTAAAACTAGCTATATGCTGCTTGCAAATTCAGTCTTAATTTTTCTTCTAAAATGACATGCTACGCAGCAACAGATTATGAAAGTAAGCCTAATAAACGTTTTATCAACTTTTCAAAATTTTCATGCACATATGCATTTAGCACACACCTATTTTTCCCAACTGTGCTACACTTAAGTTTTGCTATGAATGAATGAATGAATTACACCTCTGCACTAGCACACTCGTCACTTTTTATACAGCAATTTACCCAAGCAGATTTTATAAATGGCAGTTCAGAGGTAAGAGCCTACAGAGGACTCTGTCAGAAATATTGATGCAGCAAATGGCTGTAACTAAGGAAATGATTCTTTTGAGCTGGAACAAAAGATCTGAATTGCCTAGACATAGTAAGCCTGCATTAAGTTAATTCTGTTGGCTGTCAAAAAAACAATTACCAACAAATGGAAATTAAAATCAGACTGCACTTGAAGTAGTGAATATTGTATGACAGATAAGTGAACTGGGAATGGGATCTTAGGGGAAGGAGCCAATAACAAAAATAAACTGAATTTGTGGGAACACATGCAAAATTATGTTCAGGATAAAGAGAAGGCAGGAACTGAGAATTTATGTAATGTATTAAATGAGTGGTGCTGTAAAAAGAAAAAAACATTTGCAATGCACGATATATGCAAATGAAATAAGTTAATATGGTTTGTTTCTTTGAATGCATCTGTGCCAATGTCTTGCGTGATAATTTAATAAAGTTGTTTAAAAGTAAAATAAAAATTAGGAATTTAACTGACACACAGCTGTCATACGGCCAGTGTTTAAGCTCACAAGAACACACGTCAAGAAATCCCATCATTACCTTCTGTTTTACTGTATAATAAGCTGTTTCCATCCTAATCATCATCATCCACCCAGATACATATTAGCATCTATACAGACTTTCACAGCATTACTATAAAGCTACAACTTAAAATTTTGCTTTCTTGGCACATCAATGCTACTAAACTAGTTTGACAGCAAGTTTCAGATCATAAGAACTGTACTGCAGTCTTTAAAAGTCTAAAACAATATGCACAATATCTAATGTAACAAGTCAAAGGGAAATTTAATCTACTACAAGCAATTAGAAGTCTAAATTTGTTTTATGTAAACTAGTTCAAAAGCATGTTTTGTAAATGAATTTGGGCCTGCATATATTCCAACTCCTATATGCAGATTTAGAACTGTATTGTTATGCCAAAGAACACAAACAGATCTGTTTTACCATTACAAGACAAAATTTCACAAACACCAAACAAAGGAATTGAACTTCAGCATACTTCTCAACCTCTTACTGAAAGAAATCTGGACAAAGCCTGGCAAAATGGGGGTTACAAAGTCCGAAAAATTGGGACACATTTTAAATATTGCTCTTATAAACTTAAAGTTGCCAGAGTAACAGGGTTTGTTTCAATAAACATCTTCTGAAAGACTGGAAGTCTGAAACTCAAACTTGTCATTTTAGTGACTTCAGTCCTCAGATCATCTCAGTGATTTGCCAGAAAAACACAAATGTTTATAAGGAACTGAATAACATGAGCAGAAAATCTGGACAGGTCAGAGGTACGAGCCTCAGCCAACATATAAATAAAACATTAAGTATCCAGAGATTATTCAGTCAGGTTAAAGTGCCAAAACAATTGCGCCTAGTTACTTGAAGCAGATCAGAATTAAGTTCAGAGTTAAGGGCACACCTAGGTAGGACTCTGCCAGGATCAGTCATCTTTCTAAAGCAAGGGTAAATCAGAATGCCTTTGTCTTGCAAAAGGGCAAGTTTGGAGCAGTAAACAAGACGAAAGTCAAGGCAATTAACTTAACATTCTCCCCCTGCTGCATACCTTAGGAAGCTTCTGTGTTTCTTTGGCTATTGGAATATGCAGGCAGGCATCCTTCAGGTCTAGGATGACTATAAAGGCTCCTCCTTGCAGGGTGAACCATTTTGAATTTAGGAAGTTTTAGGAATTTAAGAGAAGTACAGAATGGGCCTCTGGTGGTGCAGCGGTTAGTGTTGTCGCCTCACAACAAGAGGTTCTCCGGTTCAATCCTTGGCTGGGGTGCCTTCTGTGCGGAGTCTGCATGTCCTCCCTGTGGTTGCGTGGGTTTCCTCCAGGTGCTCCGGTTTCCTCCCACATCCCAAAGACATGCTGTAGGTGGATTGGACACTCTAAAGTGACCCTAGGCATGAGTGTGTACGTGTGTGCCTTCCGTGGAAGGTTGGGTGCCGGGCTGGCAACTCGACACTGTAAAACTACACTGCCAATCACGAGCAGACATGTGATCCCGCTGTGGCGACCCCTGACCAGGAAAAAAGCCGAAAGAAGACAGAATGGGCCTCCGGCAAACATCTTCCCTTGGCGCTAGGTAGAGCTTCGAAGAAAGTCCTTCACTGTCCTCTACCAGAGGAAATTATTCTAGGACTCCTCAGTCTATCACACTTTCCCAGATCTGTAGAAAGTGGTCAAAATGTTTTGGGATACTGGGTAGACATCTGAACAGGGATTTTCCAGGAACTGCAGACTGTTCATTACTTACACAATGTATCATCCATTGGTCTTTTGTAAAAAAAAAAAAGATATGGGAAGAAATTACACAAGAAAACATGTCAACTAAGTTTGGAATGGAGCTCAGGGATGGTGAGGGTAGAGAAAAGGGTTGGGGTGCTTTTGGATAAACAGGTAGGACACAGGCAGTCTGGTTGAGTCACTGCTAACCCTCAGATCACCCCAGCCTTGAGGACTCCCATGCTTTATGCTTCTCTGTAGGTTTTTCTTAGCATTTTTTTTTGTTTTGTTTTTAATTTTTCTCATTCTCCCATTTACTACATGTGGTGGTGTTCATGTCTGGGGTAAAAAGAATAGGTTGTGGTGGGGAGAGTTTTACAGCATCTAGGCACAATGCTTTGAAAACAATCTGACTGGGGATTTGACCTTCTTCAGTTTCTAATAAACCTCGAGCTGGGGACCCAAAGATAAGCTCCTTAATTAGTGGGATACCAAGGATATCAGTCTTTAACCAGCAGTACTATATACCTTCTTACCACATCAAGACAGAGCTGTGCTCTCCTTATATTTGTAATAGGGTTTCTGGTGGGAGTCAAAGATGCTCCTTTGATCAGATCCAGTGACATCACATTTTAATCAAGGTTGCTGTAAAAGATACAGATGGGAGACCCTGACCATATTTTAAAAAAGTGCTCCTTCCTCCTACTTCTAGGAAGCTTGGAGCCCAGCTCCACCAAGGCTTTTTGAAAAGCATATTTCAGGCCATCTAGCACCAGCAGAACTGCAAAGTGGTCTATGGTTCAGATGGACTCAAAAGGTCTCCCCCCACCTTCTTAGCTTCACATTATTCCTTAGATGTCCATTGGAAATAACTATTTTATGAAGCCTGATAGAAAGCCAATGGCAGGATCCCTCTGGTTTAGAATCCACGTTCTGAGCCAAAGGGAATGCACTCACACAAGTCAGTTCATCGGTTTCAGACTCAGGCCAGTCAGACTCCACTTGGCAAAGATCCACCTTTCTCTTTCTAAAAGCATCTTTGGACACCATATTTAGGTCTTCAGCTCATGACTATTTGACTTAGGAAAACCACACCCACAGACTCAAAAACATGTTTATTTCATCTTGGTTTGGTGTTCCTACATTTTAACACCACTCTGGCACTATTTACAGGTTTTTAACTATTTTTATATGTAATTTCTCAGTTTGACCACATGGGGTCTGGCATCTTGAAGTAATTCTGATTTAGCCTACCTCTAGGTAATCCCACAATGCAGTTCTTGTCTGTAAAAATTACATCATGCAGGCTTTCTTCCTAAAGCTCCTGTTGCTGCATTTATTTTACATGCATACACTGCTTTGTTAGCTTTAAGTAACATTTCATGCCATTGTGTCTACTTAAAACACCAACAGTGCAAATGCCACAGAACATATTTTACTGCTGCTTCTTTTTAGAATGGCTAAACTGCAGTCTTTTGTGAAGCCTGAATTGTACTACTTTGACAGCTAGAGAAGTTGGGTGGGAAGCAGGATGGGAAATGACTGCAACAAAATGAAGGAAAAAAAGGACCACCATTTTTTTCCTTTTTTCCTTCATTTTGTTGCAGTTTGTTTTCTCTGAGTTTATTAGGATGGGAAAGGAGTCTTAAGTGCTAAGGGTAATTTGAGCGGTTACCTACTGTGGTTCACAGCTCAAAGCAGGAGACTTGACTCGTATACTGTTTCCTTGTTCTAGCCTTTGGTTTCTGTATTGGTAGGGGAAAGACCAGGGAGCTGTGACATCACAGCATGAGTGGGATTTTAGGACGGTAGTGATGTCAGTTTGGGGAGAGAAATGGCCAGAAAAATACCTGTATTCAGTAGCCTTGATATCACTGACTGAGACTGCAGCAAGGGGGGCAGGACAAAAGTTTTTTGAAAGTGAGACCACCACAGTACAGTAAGGTACTGTTCTAGTGGAGAGAAACAGTCAATTTAAAATATTTTAAATGCTACATTTGTTTATTCACAGCAGGGACAGTCAATAGGGAGAAAAAATTAAAAAAAAAGAAGTTTAGCATTTAATAATAGAATCCCACTGTTCTTTAAGGACCTAAAACAGTCAGCAGCACTACAGAATCCAAAGAAGCCTTGGAGGTTGATTTGGCAGCAGCCTGTTTTCTACATGGGGTCTGGGTATTGTGTTAAGTGCCACACTCCCCCCCTCTCGATTCAGTGCCACACTCCTGCCTTCAACATTCATGCCCGACTGTCCCAGATCTTTCACACAATCCATCCACCACTTTTCTGGATGTCCTCGTTTCCTCTTACCTTCTTCCAGTCTGTGCATCCTACCATCCCTCTCAAGCACTTAATTTCCATCTCTAGCTTCATCTGCTCTGCCTCTGCTGTCCTGGTTTCTGTACCATACAGTAGTACTGGTCACACAACTGTCGTGCACCTTACCTTTCAGCTTCTTTGGTATTCTTCTGTCAGAAACTACAGCAGAGACTATGCCAGTTGGCTGCAACCCCTCTGATTTTAGCTTTGACCTAATCATTCAGACTTCCCCTTCTACTACTTCTCCTCAACAACCCCTCCCAGATACTTGAAGCTAATGACCTGTTCTACCATCTTCCCTTCTATCTCAATTCTCAGATTCTTCAGATTTCCCCAATTTGCTATTACCACTGGCTTTTACCTGTGCTTAGTTTCATTCCACATGCCTTCAGTTTTGCATTCCATTCCCCTATCCTATGAAGTTCATGCTCAAAGTCTGCCTGTAATGCTACATTGTATACACACAGTAACTGTGATCCGTCCCCTCCAACCTGTTTGCTAATATAGTCCATCACCAGTATGAACAGCAGTGGACTGAGCTGAATCCTGGTGTACACCCACTCCCACTGGGAACCCGTCTAAGATTAACATATGAAATTAAATTAGAACTGGAACAGTTGGCAGCTAGGCTAGTCTTAAAAATAAAACCTGCTGAAGACACCTAACAGTCAGTTGCCAGAAGTCTTATCAGTTACAGCAGTGACAGTTACACATGTACTGTGCAGTGAATACCCAAAAGGACTCAAGAACTGTAAGCCTGCCTTTGCTCAATTGTATTAATTTAGTTTAGATCAGGGACAGTGTTCTTTAGTCAGATATGAAATAACTAATCAGATCAGTAGAGTTTTTCTGAATATTGGATTTCTGTCCTACAGTATTGATTTCATTTTCCTGGTGATTGAGCTCTAGAACACTAGAAATTAGTTTTATAATTTTTAATCAATTTACTCAGTGTTAACTTTTTCTTAACCTACATTGTGGTGGATTAACCAACATTTCCCTTTAGTGCTTTAAGAGGACTTATACTTGCTTTTATAATTACCAGCGTCACTCCAAAAGCTTGGTTGCTTAAATCATTTGCCATTTTGTTTTAATATTTAACTTTCATAATTGGATACACCTTTAGAAGGCATGAAGACACAGATTGGTGGCAGCATTACCGTATTATTTTTGGGAAGGGACATAACTGGAAATCTGTCAGGCTTTCCCAGAAGTGTTTGAAGTGCGAGTATATCATAGGACTTAAACCGGGACACAATGCTCTGAAGTGTGCAATAAGGAATTACATTAAGGGTGGACACAAGTATACAGTCCAGTCCCAGGCTATAATATGTGTTCCTACTGTACTCTTGGGAGAAAACTGTGAATTACTCCTGTTTAAGTGAGTCTCAGATTGCAGTCAGTAGTGAGTATTGAAGCTCCTTAGTGGTGGCAGTTCAGTGGGATATTGTCTGGCTGTCACACCACTAACAGAATTTTTTTTTTCTTGCAAGATAGAACTGGGATATGGCACTAGCAGGGACTGGGCATACTGACAACTTATGTTCAATTGCTGTTGCAACTTCCTCATCCATATTCTTGTTATGGATACTATTATAATGGCACTACCCATGTCAAAAGTTCCCTTGGGCAGTCCGATTCCTTTCTTAGTGTACATCAAATAATAGCACAAGGACTTTTGCCTACAGGGAGAAAATGCATTTGGCCCCAGAAGAGAGATTTGCCTAGTTAGTATTGGACAAGATTCTGTTATTTTGAGAGAGAAAGACCAAGGCATTAGGAAGGAAGCCAGTGCAATCTGTATAGTCATCTGAGAGGGTGCTAGAATGAATCCCCTTTGCTCTGCAGTAGGCAATAACTGGAGCAATATACTCTGTACATACCCTCTTTGTAGTAGAAAAAAACAAAAGGCAGGGGGTAACTAGCAATGGGAAAACCCTGCATAGTGTCAGATGACACGTCTGTCCATCCACCTTAGCTGTGTGGATGTGAATACAAGTATTCTTTAGACCTATGGTGACCATGTAAACTTGTGGGAAGAGGAGACAGAAAACCTTGCAACATTTTGAACTCTGGGACTTTATTAGACTTGCCGGATCTAAGATGGGTCTCAATGTTCCTTCCCTTCTTGGAACTGGTACTAGTCTGGAGTAAAAACATGACCATCTCTCCCTGATATTCTTTTTATTGCCTCCACTTTTGGAAGGGGGAAGCACTAGACTCACTTGAACAATAGGGAGTAGACCGATGAAGAATTTTTCTTTGCTTAGAAAATGTAGCCTGTATCTGATATCTTATGATTTGGAGTACTCACTACCTCATGAAAAGACCCAAGTAACTCCCTTTTTGTTGTGGGGGAGTTGAAGAGGGAATGAAATGAGCTTAAAGCCACAGAACTGTTCCCTGTCTTGGTCATGGACTGGAGAAAGTCCAATCTTCCCTTTGTAGTCTGCTTTCCATTCTTTTAGTGGATTTTTGTACCATTTAGTCATTTCCTTCTGCCTCGCCTTGAGGCAGACTGGCCAGGTTTTTGAAAGCCAGTGTTTTCAGTACCTAGAAGAGGAAAAATGAAAACACTGCTTGACAAGACCACATATTTCCTTTTTCCTCCAGGCTGCATCTTATCTTCTGAAATTTGCATTTACATGATCTCACAGGGGTTATGACCATTCAGGCATATTTCCTTAACATTGACCCATTGCTACCTTAAATACTACATTTACAGTATCACATCTGCATTTAATGGACTGCTTGGAAACCTGGACACTGAGGCTACATAAATAAAACACAAACTTTCAGCTCCTTGCCTTCAGAACCCTCAGCCTTCTCTTTTAGCGGACTTCACTGAGATTCCTTCAGTATTTCAGCATGTAGCTGTACCATTTAAAGTCGCTCAAGGGCAGGGTAGTACAATTACATCCTAACTCCATTGACATTCATTCTCTCCTCGTTACTGAAAAGTGTGTTCTTGGTAGTGGCCCCAGTAGGTGTCTTGTTGGGATCCACACACTTCAAAGTTAACTAACAGAGTTTCTATAAAAAGGTAACCGAGGGAGGCCACTGACCTTGTAAAAGCAGTTAGACTTCCTAGGAAGGGGTTCAGGAATCTGATTGCAGTGATATATTGCAAAAGTATCTTTCAGGGCATCCCTCACCAGAAGAATGGCTAACAGTATGGGTTGAGGTAGGTGCATTAGTTCAGTAACTTATGTGGTCCTTGGGCATACTTTGTAACCTCCAGTTAAAATAAACACCTTTCCCTCATCTTATGAAGGGCTACTCCAAATGAGATTCCCTCAGTGGGGGATGCAGAGGAAAAGGTGCCCTCAGTGTCAGACGGAGGAAGGGGGACAACGTCTGGTGCACATACAATAAATCATCCACCTCCAAGTCAGATTTACAAAATCGGATGACAAGGATTAATTTTTCAGAGGAGTTAGACAACATTTTTGCGCACAAGTATGGATACTCTCACATAGTACGGAGATAAAGGTGTCAATAAAAAAAAGTGAATACAGTAATTTATTAGAGGAGATAAAAGAAAATGCCCAAATTAACAGTGATACGAAACCCAATTTAAGACCAGTCAAACCCCACATCAAGACATACACTGAACTCTAAAGTACCAGTTCCCTGTATCCTTCAA
The DNA here is from genome assembly GCF_019279795.1 of Protopterus annectens. NCBI lineage: Eukaryota > Metazoa > Chordata > Ceratodontiformes > Protopteridae > Protopterus > Protopterus annectens. The sequence goes on from NC_056750.1 coordinate 658,835,025, forward strand.
TGAAACAGCTCACAGATATGTTGCTGCTACATGTAATAAAAGTCTCTGGATGACAATTTGTATTTGCTTCTCCAATGTAGGGCCCTAGTGATACAATGTTACTTAACTAGCTCTATTTACCTCATTTCTGTACTAAACATTTTAGCTCAAAATAAGACTTATAAGAACTGCAAGGTAACTTCATGCCTTCATTTGGGAAGGGGAGGGGGGCTGTATGAATTCCAAAAACCCCAGCTACACCTCTGAAAATAATTCTGACAGCGGAGCTTTAAACAAAAACCTATTACAGAATTTCAGTACACAGCTGGCAATGGTCAAAAACAGCTTGCATATTTCACTTTGTTCTACGTGACTGCTGTCCTATATTTACAAAACAGTTTACAAAGAACAAGCTTTATTGCTTGGGCATCCTGCCCATGGTATAAAAATGACACCAGAATCTTAACACAATGCAATGAGCAACTCTTGTACACAATGATATGTAAACATTTTACATTATGTCTTAGTCAAATTACAAGTCCCACATGTACAATAATGCAAATGTTAGTGTGTTTAAAGATTACATAACAAAAGTACTTAAGTCATCAAAACAGGGACTATTTATTTGTCACAAGCAAAGTAATGTTGTTAACATAAGCAAAAGGGAGAAAGAAACCTTGTTTTTGTACTGTATGCAGTAAAAAGAAAGGTAAAAATGTTGACTCCAACTAGCTCACAAAGAGATAAATGTTAGCAGGCTGAAATAATGAGGCACAAACAGAAAACAGAACTGCTGCCCAGGCTACAATGTTGAGGAAAGTATGCAGGTCACAGCTGTGAGCTGACATTTATACCAAACAGCTAGCTATCCCTTTTACACACACCACCACAGTCCAGGCTATACTGCTGGTACAGCAAGTTTAGGCACTCAATTTTCCACTTAAATCATTAAAAATAAAGTATCTTTCCAGGCCTACATGCAAAGCGCTTATGGGACCCACATCCCCAGCTTTGTACAACTGCTTTATCAGCATGAGATGGCTGCAATAAATCAGAGTGGTTTAATAACAATGGCATGTTAAAGTCAATAATATATTTCTAAAAAGGTTTTTCTCTTTTGCAGTTCAACACTGGTGCTACAGTTTGGCAGCAGCCACTGTGGCAATGGCAGTTTTCTGAATTTCATCTACAAGATCACCAAGGTCAGCTTCCACATTTAACCAACAAATGAAGTGACTGTACAGATTCATAGGTTATAACTAGGATATCAATCCCAAGGGCCCTTTTTAAGCAGAGACATGCTTCCCAAAGGTGAGAATCTAACTCTGTACCTTATGTCTCCAAGGTAAACTCCTTAATCATTATGTCAATCCCCACTCTAGTATGATACTTACTACATTGTTAAAAAAAATACCATATTAAAAAGGATAACATGGAGTTGAAGCAGTCAGGAGCCATTTTTTATGTCTGTTTTTTCATACATGTGCTGCATAAACAATTATTGTACTTTTTTTTTTAAAATACTCCTGATTCACATCCCAAATTCCTACACTCCCTGGCTCTTGATGAGGTTTGAGAGGTATAAGCATACCTCTTTGGCAGTGAGCACAGAGGACAAAAATAAACAAAAATGTTATGTCTTCAAGCAGACAAAACATTATTAAAGTAAATTCAGCAGATTTTATTGCTATGTTCTAGTGGACTGTACTGCAGCTTTCTAATGGAAATGGGAGGCTAGCTTTCCAACAGCAAAGTAAAACTAGGAATAAACGCCCTTAACAAGTCATATAAAAATTAGAAGTGATTGAAAACCGTGGAAATTCTGGAGCTAATGTCACTACTGCATACAAGCTTATTTTGCAACCCTTGTCAACATAATTGTACTAGAGTATGAACAAGCTGTACAGCACAAAGAACACTACGGAACATGGTCTTCAGTTTTAGTTGTACACAGCAGGGGGAAAAAAAGACAACACCTCTTATGTTTGTACTAATCCTACCTTTGCTTTGCCAGGGTTCAAAAGTCATTTAACTGGCACAATTGATGATGCTCCTTTGGCAGCTTTTACAAACTACTTTTGATTTGCTTTAATTTTCTATGGTAGTCATTTAAACTGTTTAAATGCTGTCTTTACCCTAAATTTTATACTTTACCACCTGAGAGTCAGGAGGGAAAATAAGCCCAACTAACAGAACATCCAAGATGGCAAATCTGAACTCCAAAACCAGGGGATAAAAGGCAGCAGGAACGACTGCACAACTTACTCAGTTGGCTTTCAAAACACTGAAGTGGCTGGTGTCTGACGCAGGTGCAACTAAAACTTCCTTCGATTTAAGAGTACACCTGCTCCACTACAACCTGCTACAGTCAAAGACAGGATCCAAAGAGCAATGCCCCCAGAAAAACATCTCTGAAGCAATAAAAATGCATTTAAGTGCCCGAGCCAAATGTGAAGTCACTCCGTGGGCTTCGATCACCTACTGTCTGGCTTGCTCTGCCCAAGTAAAGACCCATTCCTATACTTGGATGACCAGCACTACAAGCATGAAGAAACTATTGCCATGCTTAATGCCAGCCAAAGTCGTCACCTTCCACAATAAGTAGCAAATGTCCATTAATGGACAATCACACTACAAGGATGGCATAGGCACAAGTTGTAGAGATACTAGCATTTTCAAGTACAGACTCTTAAGAGAAGAAACATGGTTAACAATACATGAATAGCCAGAAGACAATCTACATAATGTGATTACTGGGCAATTTAACAGATGGCATGGAGGAAAGGAAGCAAACATTATAAACTGTCACTCATTTTGCAAGACCAAAGTTCTTCTTTTCAAGAAAAAAAGGGTAGCTAGAGCCTTACCCAGCAAATAACAGGCATAAGGCAGAGAAAAAAAATAAAAAAACAATCCTGGATTGATCAAACAAGTTAGTGATGATGGAATCAAATGTCAGTATTGTTGTAGGATGAAAGAACTGGTTACCCGGGTGAAAAAAGCCGAAAGAAAGGGCTATGCAGACAACATAGATAAGGCACTCCAGTTAGGAACTGGATTACAGACCCAAATGTCAGGGCTTCAATGCTTACGCTATCCTGGCCCATTACGGAAGAATGCCATGGTCATTTTATGTATATGGTTGAAGGGGCTGCATAAATATTTTGTCTAGAACCATTTCTCCCCCTGGCCTCCGCTGAAAATTGGTTTTGTTCCAAGTTGGACTTTCCCAGTTAACAAATGTTAAATAAATTAAATAAATAATGTAGTGTGTCAATGTGGTAAATTTGTGGTGTGGAAGGGTAGCAATACTTGTTAGAGCATGCTTGCAATAAAGGTGGGCAGTGAACGGGATAAGTTAAGCCCTTTCCCCTAAAAAAGTAGGTCCCTCAATACTTCTTGCACAAATGAGGACTTAAACAAGCATACGACTGAAAAGTCAAGTGTGTGTGTGTGTGTGTGTGTGGGGGGGGGGGGCACCTGCAAAGAAAGAAAAGCAGAACCAGGAAAACTCACTCTTGCACATTAGCATATACTAGAAGTAGGAAAGCACTAGATTTAATCATAACTGTACTATGTATTAAAATTCCTTAAAAATATCCATTTAAAGATAATATCACCAAGTTTGAGCTTTATAACACAGGGAGAAAGACTGCTACAACTGGGTACAACAGTGGACATTTTATGAGACAACTGCTGAAAAGAATACAACAGAAACAGGGCTGTGAAACCAAGTTCTAGGCTATGTGAAAACCAATATGGGACTACAGTGAAAAAATAGGCTACAGGTCCAGTGAAACTAAACCAGTAAAGAAATAAAAAAGTAAAAAAAAAAAAAGGAAGTACACAAGCTTGGATAAATACTCCAAACCAGTTTGAATAAAGCAAAAGATCTTGTAAAAGGAACCTGCATATTTAGCATTAAAAATGACTACTAGATAGTGACAGATAAAAAAAAAATAGGTGTGCATAAATAATTACATGTGTACACCCCTATATTTTATGTATATTATAATTGTGCACGTGCAAATATAAATAGACTAAAATCACTAACTTAAGAATAAAAGTAAATGCTAACTAATCCAGAAATCAGGTAAACAAATTTGACTAAATAAAGGAGAGGGGGAGGCACTTAAATACCTTTTGATGTCCTTCAAGTACAATTGAAACATGCAGATAACATGCAGGCAAACATTTCAGCTAAAGATAACACTATAGAATTAACCATTCTTAGATAAAAAGCTCATACAAATAAGGCCATGACAAAGATATCAGAACTGAATTTCTATACACAAAGATGGATATCTGACGATACACAGACTGTACATGCAAAAAGCTGGTTAAGAGATTTCAACTTTGACAGCAGTTGAGACCACTTTTCTATTTTGCTTTCTGCTCATAACCACATGGCCTTCCCACGGGAAGTCTCTGTTGAACACTTTCATACAATCCTCTGGCTCACCTCCTCACCATTACCAGATTCCTCTGTGCTCAGCATTCCTGCCTCTCAATCACCCTGGCTTAAAAAGTATTTACTTACACAGGTGCCCCCACCTCCCATGAGAAGTTCCTCTGAGGAGAGCTGAACTCTACTGGGAGAGGTGAGCCAAAGTACAACTCCCATGTCCAAAATCTATGCAAGAAGAGCTGGCTTTCAGTCTATTTGAAAGGCCTCCGGTGGAAACAAATTGGGCCAGATGGATCAGGGAATTTGGGGTGGAGGTTGCACAGTACAGCTAGGAGTTATGCATAGCATTCACTTAAATTCCCAAGTTCCATATGCCAGAACACTGGGACAGAAGTAAGGTGCACAACTGTAAACTTTGGTTATGACCTACCCCAAGTAGCCACCCTTTCTCCCAGCATCCTGCAAGTAAAGCTTGTGCCAAAGCAGTTATCTTCTGTACCACCCACAGACAGGATTGAAGCAAGCCCACTGACCTCCACTGATGGGAAAATTTACAGCTGAAGCACAGCAACTACCCTGCCTAACAGCTAAGCCAAGACAGCTGGCCCATTATCACTAAACTACTTGGTCGAACAGCTGGATTTAACCTATATTACTAGCATCCCAGTCTAGAGATCTTTGAAACTGACAAATCTGAGGCATTTACTTTTTAATAGAGGATTGCTACGGGTGCAATTATAAAAGTAAGTCTTGTGTGTGGGATAGCACCATTTTACTTTGACATGCATTTACCTAAATTTGGTGTGATCTGCCCAGCCTTGCAGACTAGAAGCACTTGAACTGAGATGACTAACAAAGTACATGAAAGTGGGCAGTCAGCTCAAGCAGGAGGCAAAGTGCTACTTTGTTTCTGTGAAAAAATATCTAAGAGCACCCAAGGGTGCAATACCTGAAATAATTTAATTACATTTATCACACCAAAAAAAGCAAATGAAGATTGTTAACATTTACAGAGGGCATTAAACTGCACCAAGTTCTTCATTTAAACAACATTTTTTTAAAAGACAGAAAAATAGATGACAATACTAGAACACGGGCTATAACGTCAGTTTTAGATATGGGCTGGGATACATTCCAAGTTATCATCCTGAGAGAGACTATACGAGAGGCAGTTAGAGAGGCAAGCTCCCAAAGAAATGAACATATCCTAGTACATGAAACTGACAACTCTCTCAAACAAGCACCAAGTAATAATAAACATTTAATTTAGTATTGTGGATAATAGTATCAGTAGTAATACCAGAAGAACCAGGAGACACATATAAAATATTACAATGCTGTCATTGCTTACCACACCCAGTACACTGCCTAAAGTTCTGACTACTCAAAAAACACTGAAATTGAACTCACTACTTAATCACTGAAGGATGAATACAATACACAAAATCTCTGCTGTAAGATTTGACAAAAACATTAAGACTTCAAAAATGTCACTAATTGACAAGTGTTTGTGTATTCCACAGCAAGTGGAAGTCCCAACATTTTGAGCTCTCCCCACCTTATTAAATGTTTATTTGCATTTGTTTACCAAGATGGTCCAGTGTGCCTAAGTGAGGCCATTTTCAGTGGAGGCCCAGAGAGAAAAGTTCCGCATCAAAAAGCACATACAACAGAAGAGTCATAGCTGAATACACAAAAGTTGTAAGTCACAGATTAATAAGCCAAGGTAAAAGCTTAACACTGACAAATACATTAATTTAGATACAAGAGATATATCTGAAAACACAGGTCAGATGTCACAATTACATACACCAAGATAACATGTCAATAACAACTTCTAGTAACATAGTATAAAACTAGAAGTTGTGAATATATGTTCTGAAAGATGTATCTGAACATAACGCATGACAGAACACATCATATAAAATCAGAAATAAACATGAATCATGTCAAATACAATCAGTATTGTTATACAGTAGATATTGCAATATAGTGGGCCTAGATGATATGTTTATGATTAGTCATACCAGGAGGTAGAAGAGTTTGAGTTGACCAGGATTACGCTCAGAAAGAGGACAGTATAAAAATGACCTCTCAGCCTTTCTTTGAAAAGCTGTAGAAAAAAACATTACTAAATTCTCATAAAGCAGGTGTCTAACACTTTTTTTAAATTTAGTTCAGCAGTACTCCTTCTATTAAAGTCCAAAACTACACAAGGTAAGTTTTTTTGCACAGTGATTAGCTCCAATTGGTCTGAGCATATCCTCAACTGTATAAAAAAAAATAAATTTTATATATAGCCGTTTTTTTGCAGACTTGCTTAAGCCTCCCTAAAGAATATCTGGGGTTCAATAGGTAAGGTGGTATCAGTGTCTGATAAACCCTGCACTAACAGCAAACTAGAATTGGTCAAAAAATACATCACCAACCATGATTAAAGGTTGGCTGATAAAACCAAGTCCAAACAATAAATACTCAAGTAACCAAATAACCTTAGCTGAAGAAATAATTTTAATAGCACAAACTCCGGTAAGCACTTCCGTGCCAACTGCACTTCAGATCAAGTGCAGATGGCATGAAAGAGGTTACCAGAGTTTGTACCACTAAAATTTCTTCAGCCGAGGTTTTTAGTTGTTCTAACAGCAAACCATTCTAGTTCAGACAGACATGTCAGGAGTTTGTTGCCAGAAAACACCATAAAATGCAATATTAAAAAAATTTGCTTTTTGTAAGTTACATTAACATCCCATACTTAAAGCTGTAAATGAATGTTTGTGTGTTTTTACTTTCTCAAATAAAAAATAGTAACAAGATGACAAGAAAGTTAAATGTGTAAGGCAGGTACAGCTGTGGAATTCAAATACAAGTAGCCGTTAGTTAAAGCAGTGTCATTCACCACATTTTAACATTCCATTTTGTATTATCACCAATACTACGACTTCATCTGTATGTGTCTGGGATTGATAAATGGTACTTCATAAGGACAGTCTTCAGTTTTAATATGTTTTTGGGGTTTGCAGTCAAATATCAGAGCTTTAAAATAGTGTTCAAGTGCGTGACTTATTTCCAATAAATGAGCAATAGAAGCAAAGAAAGGATGCTGCTTTTGCTGTTAATGTAATTTTAACTACCTTTTATCAAAAAATGCTGCTGTTTCAAGGTCTGTGAGGAGCATACAATTAGTCACTACACAGGAGAAAAGTTAACAGAGCTAGGATAGAACATACAATATCACTTAAGTATTGATACGTAATGTTCTTCAGGGCAATTGGGATAATGCATTTCTTGTTCAAAATATTCATTCTGCTGAAAGGCTTATATACGTACACATACATAGACATCAGGTAGGTTTCAGTATACAGCAGTAAATCAACACATCAGCCACTATGAGCAATTTTGAAAGCTCATACCTGTCATCCTTACCACTGAGAGATTACTACAAGAATGACAAACTTGTACAAAGACTGAAGTAGTAATGCCTCCAAGTTGGGCTCCAGTGTTCAGCCATCTTGGAGTAAGGGAGAAATGTTTCTTAAACATTTTCTTAGCAAACTTTGAAATTTGTTGCTTACAAGCTGGAAATTTTTTCAGGGTAAGAAATTTCATATACAAGGCCTCAACCTGGTCTGTGATACTAACAGAACTTGTCGGTGGGCTAGATTTCTGTCCCAAAGAATCCCCCATCTATGGAACAGACTCCCTCTCCATGTCAAGCATACTACCTCTGTAAGAGGAACCTGGAGAACTTGATGGGAAACAGAAAATACCCTAGGATCCCACTTGTCACCTGCTGGACAGGGGAAATGGGTGCTAACTTTGGGGAAACATGGGCAAAATTCTTGGCTAGGCTTGTAAGGGCCTCCGGGTCAATAGCCTAGTATCATCCTATGAACCTATAAAACACATGTGATAACTTGTCAAATGACAGGTCTAAGTCAGCCCTGAAATTGCGAGCGTTCATTCTCTCCATATACAAATATATGTATACAAACAAATATATACATATTATAAAATATATGGGTTCCATTCAGAAAATCAAATGCATGGAACAGCACTACAATATATCAACCTGAAATGGTCGAACTTCATATTTATTAAACAGTTGTCTTATCAGATGGCCAAGATCATGGTAAAGGGGGATTTTTTCTTTTGCCTTTCCCCACAATGTGGTGTGAGCTTGGAGTTAATGGATCTACAGATCTCTATACATCTATTTATCTATATCCATCGATTCTCTCATATATATATATATATATATATATATATATATATATATATAAAATATATCTATATATCTATGGATATATGTCTACATGTAGATTTAGAGGGATTGCGTGTGCGCATATACATGTATTTACACACCATCTGTATGTATATATATATATATATATATATATATATATATATATATATATATATATATATAAAGAGAGACTATCCACACCTATTCAGTATCTATCTATATACCTCTCTTTCTATATATCTATATATATACACATACATGCACACCTATATTATATATGCATGTATATATCTCGCCATTGCTACAGTGACTCACCTGTAAACATTACTTTTGGACACATGACGTACCCAACTCGCCACTAAAAAGCCTTCATGTACCTGGTTTCAGCCTACCACAAAATTGCTAAATTTGCTCCATACCAGTCTCCCATGGTCGTCGAGCACCAAAATTCTTAAATGGCCTGTTGGGAGAAATCACCTGTTCTCCCAACTACAAACAAAAATTATGTATAAAAGAATTAACACTAGGATAGATTAGTAGAAATGGGGCCTGAATAACTGCTAGGATGTAGGCTGCAGGGACCAAGTTCAACTGATGCTCAACATCCTGGGAGAATGTAGGACACCTCCCCTATTCTGTAAAATCAAGAACTAGTAGGCATGCTTATTAAAAAGGGGCATTTTACCTACAAGACTACAATATTTTCTTAGACGACACAGGTGAATGTGGGCCAGCTCACTGCATGTCTTCTGCACAAGATAACAGTGGGACCATCTTTCACAAGCGTTTAGAGTTTTTTTTTTCTGATGTTCAGACTCTAGGCAATAGCAAACTAGTAGCTGCAATTCTGGATAACTTTCCCCCACAAACTGGAGATTAAATATGGTGGGGGGTGGTGGACAACCGAATCCCTTCTGAAGGACTTTTTCTAGTCTTAAAAAGCAGCAGGCAACCAGTGCAATAAATAACTTCTCCACAGTTGAAGAAAGCAGGGAAATTATTCTAGTTACCTTGTGTAGCTACCTTCAGCACAAGTCATCTTAAGTGAGACTCTTGCCTTTATGAAAGCTTACATAAGAGCTGACAGGGAGACAATGAGAATGTGGCCTAGCCATTCTCCAAGCAGACGTGATGGCCACTAAAAATACTTCTTTCCAAGATAGACATTTTGTGTTTGTTGTAGTGGCTGGATAACCAGATGCTGATATTTTGCTTAAACTGTTGGTAGTCCCAGAGAGGCACTGGATTATTTAATGGAAGCCTCAGCAAGAAAGGACACTAAAAGGTAAAGCCAAGATTGTGGCAAAAAAAAAATTTAAATAAAATCAAAATGTCAGCCATATAAATTTAAAGCAACTCAAGCCAGACAGATGACAACTAATTAAATATTCTTGTATGGCCAGGATAAAAGGAAAGGGATCCAATCACTCAGACTCAGCACAAGACAAACATTTTCTTGGGTGGTGAAAGCCAGGGAATTTTTTGGCTAGGCTTATATAGGCCCCAAGGCCAATTGCCTAGTACCTACCTATGAATCTATTTATCAAGTTGTTTTTTTTAGTACTGTACTTCTGGTATGGAGAGAAAATACAACTCTACAGAATAGGCTATATTGTTGGCTACTTCTGGAAGTGGAAAAGCCAAGCTGTGGGCTTCAAAAGCAAATGTCTGGGAGAAATACCAGACAGATGAGAAAACAGGTTGTTTATTGGTCTCAACTCAAAGTTGTTGTTCTCTCATATTCTGCTTATACTGGAGCAGACCTGTTGAAACAAATAAAGCACTATGAACACAGTTTTTGTCTTGGAGGAGTTTCAACTTCTGAAACAACTTCTTCCTAAATGGAAATGGGGGAACAGCACAAAAATAAAAAAACTTCATTTCATCACCTGTGTACTACAGTGTATCTCAGGGTTCACCACAGTGATGGCATAAAGTCTTTACACCACACATTGGTTTGAGATATGAATAGATCACACAAAGGCCTTCTCCCATTTCCTAAAATTCCGAACCACCAAAAAGCTGAAGGATAACTCGCAAGTTAGAAATCATCTGAGCCACCTCAGAGAGCTGGGCTGTTTGAGATACAAACTTTAACCAAAAAACGTTTGGAGAATATGGCATAGCTTCTCAGCACAGGGTTAGCATTTATCTCCCTTGCTGGTTTACATACCTTGAATATCCACCCACAACAGATGTCATTTGCAGGACTGTAATATTTGAAAGCTATGATCCATCAGATCACTTGACACAGAAAATCCACTGAGCAACTCTTGCACAAAACCTGGTTTGAGGGATTACAGGAATGGCTACAGCCATGAAGCCCAGCACCTTAAGACATAGATAAGTAGCTTTATTGAAAAATGAAGTCTCTAAACCCTGACTGAAGCATCTGAGCATTAGCCTACGTGAAGGAGTATCCAGGCTGCAGACTATAAATGCCAGGAAATGCAAACTTGGCAATTTGCTACATTCAGACTTATCCCTAGGAAATGGAACAAGCCAGTCTCATCAGAGACACCATCTTCAATACTAGGTGGTACAAAGAAGGTGCTGTGAGGAGCTATTCATCCAAATATGGGAAGAATTTGGATCCCTAAAGGTGCAAGTGAGCCACTAGAACAGGCATGCACCTTGGTGAGTACCATGGGGTCTAAGGTGAGACCAAACAGAAGTGTCCGGAATGAGTGCATAAAATTTGCAGAAAAGACAGACAAAATGTACCTGCGAGGATGACTAATTTACGCTACTCAAGTCAGTCAAACGGGCTATGGTACTTAAGCAGACTCTCGATTTCTTGACTGGGTGAAATATCTGGCAAGAAATGTAAACACTATGGGGGGGAGACTTGCAACACATACATTACCGTCCTCATCAAAAAGTGATGGCTTCCCATTCTGAAAAGTGGAAGTACAAGCAACCCCTTGACTACTTCCACAAAAGCAAGCAGTAGGACAAGATCATAGATAGGTTACTGCTGTCCTATAGGACAACTGCAGCTTCCCCAAGATTGACAAACCCCAGCTAATGCATTTCTGAATCATTCCCTGGTTTCTGGAGCTCTTACCAGAGTTTTATTTCGCTGCTGTTCCTGTCTGTACTAAAAACTCATCTGTTGTGAGGAACGGAAAACCTTGACTTTTACTGCAGTAAAGACTTTCTCTTCCCACCTCATTAGTCTCTAGGTTTACCCGCACGGGAAGGCAATAATTCTCTACATCATGGAAAAAAACAAACATTCAAGAATGTCACCTTGGTACCTTTACTGAAACAAGTCAACCACAGCTAGGTGTCCTAGTGGTTACTAATGTCATCAGCCACAGGTCAAAAACAAGTCTTCTGTTGCACCGAATGCCATTCTCATAACGCTCGCCACAGTTGAGAAAGCTGCAACATCGGGACACTTCAGTTTTGATAGTTCATGTAGTTTTTCAAAAAGCCCACCACATGACCCAAACAGCTGGACAGCTTCAAAGAGGGCTGAAGACATGTACAAATGCTTTCCTGAAGTGGCCAAGAGTTCTGCACTCCTTATCAAGGAGACACACCACAGGATTCTCTGCAGCAGCCTCCGTGGCAAGGCATCCATCGATAACTGTCCACTAGAAACTGGTGGCAAAAAAAGTAAGCAACAATGAGGAATGATTGGTTACCTTAGTCTAAAAGCATGTTTAAACCATACTGTAAGAGCCCAGAGGGAAAAGGACTCCAGCAGTCCTCTACTGTATCACCCATACCCAAGGCCGAAAACTACAGAGAAGGGGAAAGTCTCAGCATATATGGTATCTGCATTGGTGCGTCCACCATTAAACTCGTTTCCTGTCTAAAGTAGATTCAGCTGCCACTAAATAGGTAGGTGACAGTACAACAACAGTTGAAGACACATTTTTCAACAGCCTGAGAAGGTGTAAGGTAGTCAATTACTTGAAAGTGAGCCGTTTTGCCCGATGGTTCCATGCTGGTGGGACACCAACAAGAAAGTGGAGAGGAAATGCATTCTTTTAGCAGCCTTTTATTTAATAGGCTCTGCTAATTTTATGGAAGAAGGCTTGAATACCAAATGCTTCAAAATAGTATGTTTTGAAGAGGAAGACTTTGAAGCCAAAGATTTCAAACCCAAAATAAGTTGATCGAGCAACCGATTGCTTAAAAAAATATAGCTGGGAGTTTTTCCTCCTCTCATGATACTAAAGTTGTGGAGAACTCCAAACTTTTCATACCTGGAGGGCATGTTTGTCCCTGTCCAAGCAGAAAAATCACCTAATATCGGGTCTGTGGTGGAATTTCCACACCAGGGCAATTATGAAATCAGACTCCACAACTGTCCAAACAAAATGTGGACAACGAAACAGCAGAAAAACATTCCCATCAAGTGGTGAGAAGAATTCCCCATAACAGCCAACACATGCCCCACTCAAGAAAAAAAAAAAAGATAGAACAGTCAACAGTATTAAACACAGCAGCCAAAAATCACAGAAATGCAATAAGCTATCATGAGGAATAGCACAAAAGCTAAAAATATTTTTGAAAGAAAAAAGAAACTGAAGTGATCAAGTGGGCCTAAGCCCCAACAGAAAAGGTATTTCCTTACTGGAAAATCAAGAAAACAGCCACAACAAGTTAATGGTTCAAGACAATTAATTTGGGCAACTGTTTAATGGAAGAGGGATAAAGTACATGACTTTAAAGTCTAGGAGTTTAGAACAGGACAAACCAAAAATCTTGCTGATGTTTTGGCCAAGACAACATTGGTTTCCCTCTCCTCCTCCATTTAGCCAAGGGCAGATAATCAGACGTTACCTCACAGGGAGGATCTCCTCACACAAAAGACAAGGGATCACTCATTCACCCTCTGCTTTCAACTCTGCAACTCGCACTGTGGGTGATAAACTTTCGATTCCTTTTAGACACCTTCTCAGAGGATGTGCTTAGGGTGCTGCAAGAGGCCAGGAATTCCTACTCATCCAAATGGAAGAGGTTTTCGATCTGGTGTCTCTCATAACCTACACCCACTAAATGTTGACATTCTTGTGGTTCTAAGTTATGTGTGAACTTTTGAAGGTTGGGTTGGCTTATTCCCATTAAAGCTCACATTTCAGCTATTTGTGCACATCTGCCTCTGTCTCCACCTTTGGCCTCCATACTGGAGGTTAAGCATTTCCTTAAAGGTGTCCTTCATATTAGACATCCCAGGAAACCTGTACCACCTCCCTGGGATCTTAACTTTCTGGAAAAGCTCACTGTGGCTTCTTTTGAGCTTGCAGCAACAGCCACCCTGCAATAGTGTACTGGGAAAACTGTGCTATTACTTGCCATCAGCCAGAAGGGTGTCTGAACTACAAGCCTTGATGGCATTTCCACACTTCCTGGTTTTCCATAAGGATATTTTTTTTTTTGCTTACCAACCCTTCCTTTATGCCCAGGGTTGTGAATGAGTTGTCAGCTTAATCAGTCCATTAATCTTGCCCACCTTTTTCCCCCCTCTCACCAGTTTTCCAGTGAGAGGAAACCACACACCTTAGATGTGCACAGACAACTGAGACTATTTAAAACTAAGGCCATCAGGAAATGTCATCAGCTTTTCTGCCTTTTCACACCAGGGCTGTGGGAGAGCATGCTTCCATGCAGACTATTTCTACTTGGATTCCTAAGGCAATTTCCTTTTATGTTTTTCATGTTAAGAGCCTTTCTCCTGTTAATGTTCACTCTGCTAGGGCTGTAGCTTCCTCTAGTGCTTTTTTCAAGGGTTTAGATACTTCTTCCATTTTAGAAGCAGCTACTTGGATTTCTGGTCATGCCTTTACTAAACATTACAAGCTGGATGGCATTTCCAGGTCCAGAGCAAGCTTTGCTAGAGCCATTCTACATGATTTTGTAGACAAAGCTTCGGCTCCATCCTCCTCCCTTTTTTCCTCATGAGCTGTGGTGTTCTTCCTAACGGAAACAATATTGCAATATTGGAACAGAAGGAAAAAGAACAGTTGTGTAAAATCTTACCATAACCATAGATATCCTTCTCTTCCAAGTTGCAGTGTTCTATCCCTCCCCACCTTCTCCCTGGTTCTTGTTCTTTCTTTGGACGTGCATTTCCTCCTTTTTGTACCTTAGGTTGATGTTCTTGGGCACTTAGTTCTGAGGATGGTACATGCAGACATTACTTTTACGGCAGACACCAGCCTTGGGCCTACATGCAACATCCCACATACTTGGCAGTGGTGAAAGGCTTTTGCATACTGGCCAGAAGTAGTCAGTATTGTTTATGGCAGGGAATCCCTCATGTAAAGAGTACTGCAACGTGGAAGAGAATGACATCTATGGTTACGGTAAGACTTTACACAACTATTCTTTACAAGTCACAGTTGAAAAGTCTGTCTGGGTGGCAACCACAACTTTCTGGCAGAGGTGTCATAACATACTGAATCTCTGAAGAGACAGGATTATTCTAGTACTTTGTTCTTCTAGAGCAACACAATGTTTATTAGCAAACAAAAATCATTGATGATCTTAGAGGAATAAGAAAAATGTTGAAGCCTTGTTATAACAATATGGAATAAAGAAATTAACACTAACTCGTATGGTTACTGCTTTTACTGACTGGGTCTTGCTTGGTTGGGGCATTTTTGATT
Organism: Protopterus annectens; assembly: GCF_019279795.1. NCBI lineage: Eukaryota > Metazoa > Chordata > Ceratodontiformes > Protopteridae > Protopterus > Protopterus annectens. Next base: position 658,850,281 of record NC_056750.1, read on the forward strand.
AACAGGAGAATAAAACTACAACAGCTCACTTATTTCAGTTCAAGCTGCAGCTGTGGTACAAGTATTTGTGTTTGACAGTTCACTTGCTGTTCCTTTCTGTATTTGGAACTTCATTCCACTGCTTTTTATGTGGCTCCTTCAAAATACAATTATTTAGTTTTTTGGGGGGTGGAAGGGGGAAGTCTGATTCAGATGCTAAAATGCTTCCTCTTCTATGACTGAAGGTTAAGAACAGAGTACAGAGAAAATAATGGTCTTTTAATTATTTTTTTTTGTCAGCTAGGCAAGCCCACTATGCGCACCTGACTCTCTTCAGAGGCAAATAAACAAGCCTGGTTTGATTAAGTAACTTAATCATGGTTAGAAAGCTTTTAGATGTAGACTGATGGACTTTAATGCAGGGCTACAGCCTAAAACTAAATAAAATTCTTTAGCATATTGCACCTATGGTTCCGTTTCATGTACGGTAACCTGATAACTATAGTTTTCTTTATGTACAAGATACTTGTCTGCCGTAATGACAGATATGTCTGCAGAACATTGCTTTAAGGAGGGAATCAAACCAAGCACTGTATCCAAGGGAATAAAGTCCAGCGCTGAGTTATACACCTAATTTGTGCCACAGGGTGTTTATACCTTGCATACTAATGGAAGTGTCTGTGTGTCATCACTAGGAGTTACTAAATGGTCTCTTTCCCAAAGAGTGAACAAGTCAACAGTTTAAAAAAGGGTGGCGTTTTCTTTATCCCTTTCTTTGCAGTGAATACTTTAAGACTTTTGTAGCTTATGAAAGGACTGCATTATTCAGCAAGAAAGAATAAATAACACACTTAAAAACTGCAGGCACTCTGTGCCTAGTACTGTTAGAGAGCTGAGTCACTGAAGGAAAAAAAAAACCTGCTTGGCACTGATTGTGATGTTTCACAACTAGTCAGTTTCTCATCAACCAAATCTTTTCTGCTCTTTTAGGCAGACTGCTTACAGCAAATGAAATTGGTTAATGTTTCAATGAACAGAGGTCAGACATGCAAGTTTCCCCAGAGATGCCGGCAATCTGCTGCACAGGACAATAATTCTGGATCAGAGTTTCTCACTTATCCTGGGTTTGCCCTTTTCGAGTGTGGAAATGCCTTTACTATATATAAACTGTTTCAGCAGCACGTGTGTAACGTTGGGCCTCTGCCCTCTCCTCTTGCTGCTCTTCTCTAACCCCTCTGATTTTTATAAGTAGAAACTCTCTTTCCCTGAAAAGCAAAACTTGATTTTTTTTTTTTATGTATACCTTTAAAACGCTACAACACACAAAGATGAAGGTTGGAAATAACATTATGAAAAAAGCACAAATCTGCCTTGACAGCTGTTCTGTTCCTTCTGAAGCATTTAATACTTTTTTATTAAAAGAAGGGTAGTCTAAATCCCAAGAAACCGGCTTCCATGAATTTTAATACAAGAACGCATCCACAGCAATGATAAAGTTATAATTTTAAAATCACAAATTTAACTTCAGGATCATTTCTAAGCTGCTCGACAGTTTAGCCCATGCTTAGTGAACAGACTCCTCCCCTATGTACATATTCTCTGGGTTTGACAGGCAATATTGTAATTCGTGAGTGGGTCACCCCAGCGAGGGGCTACATGACAAGAGCAAACCTCTCAAAAATATTTTCTTGGAGAGATGTGGTCCTTCCTTCATCAAACTGCAATTGCAGATTACAGGAAGCAGTCTTTTGCAAGAACTTAAACTGCTTCCCTTTCTCTGCAACTGTATGACATTAGCATTAGTAAGTTAGTAGCAAGGGGTATGTATGAAGATTAACCCCACACGAGGTTTAAATCAGAAACCTTCTCACCAGCTAAAGCACCAAGTCATGTTTTTAAATTAACCTTTTGGTAAGCACCATACTTGCTTGAACTTTCACTGAATGCAATAGGGCACATAATTGTGGCACTTAATTTGCTAATTACTGCTGTCAACTTTCATATTGCTGAACAATAAGTTGGCCTAGATCCTGTGTGCATTCTGTGCATATGAAGCTTGCTTAGTTTCTTCCAGACACACAAGTGTAGTTCTGTGCTCTGTATATGCACTGCATTGTGAAGCCTTCTTTCCAAAGTTGTTCTATGTAGTGGGATTCAAGTCTCTCAACCACAGAGATCAGCCAAAAATGGAGCCAGGTACGCTGAGAGAATTGACAAATTATCAGCCTTTATTTGTTAACTCTGCAAACGAGACAAAGACTCTTGAGGCACAGACAAAAGAAAATGAACAGTCAAAACAACAGGCTTAAAATAAGACCAGACTAAATGAAACATTAAGACCTTAGCAAATTAAACACCAGTGCATTTGCGCCACCAAACTTTATTTCATACTTTTCCCACATGGTAGCAAATTTATTAAAGTTCTTGGCTAATGGACTTAAAAAAAAGTGTGTTACTCACACAAATAGAGGAGTCTCCCAAGCATCACTCCTTATGTACTTCATGTATGGCCAAGACGTGTTTATTGACCTTTGTTGAATGGGGAAGTCTGACTGGGTGAGAAACCCATTTTCAGTTGAGGCCCACAGAGAAAATCTCCACAAAGTAAACTTAGACATTTTTGACCATATAAATTTATATTACATATACAGTTTAGTTCAACATTTTACAATCAAGAACAATATACTATATGGCTTAAAGTACTACATAAGATAGTATTAGTATTTAAGTATTATTACACAAGATATACACATTACGTAGTTTAGGTCAACACATTATTTAAGAATGAAGTATACAGTGTATCAATGCAATGTTACCCAAAAAGTAGATGTGGTGAAGCTTAAATATGAAGGAATTTTAATCTGCAGACTAGAGAAAAGAGATGTTAAGAGTCTAGATAGAAAGGCTAGAGAAGCGAAAGATGTATAGAGACTAAGTAAAGGAGTGTGAGAGATGTTTGGAGGCAAGGTAAGGAGTGTGAGAAAAACGTGGTCCAAGGTGTGGGGTTTGGCAGAGATGAGAAATAAGTAATAGGTAGTCAGTTGGGGGAGAAATAATGTAAAGGTATAGGTTCAGAGCCGGGGAATAGGTTGGGACTGACAGTGGTGGGGAGGTAGCATGTGCTTGCGAGTCAGAGAACAGAAATTGAGTATGTTCTTCTTTGGGAGAAACAACAGGAGAATGTTAACTTTAAACAGAAGTGATTACCATCCATTGGACTAGTGCAGAAAGCCAGGAATCATCTTACTGGACAGACATGATTGGGCGACACACCATGTCTGAATCCAAGTCACTTAAGTGTTAGTTGCACTTTATATGTATCACAGCATGCATGTGATGCAATGCATTTTAAACCCTGCCATTACTAACACATTTGTGCCATTCTTTAAAGCTTTACAAAAACTTTTTCCTAAACTGTGATCCACATAAATTTATAAAATATCTGGTGCTGTCAGGTTAGAGTCTACGGAGATGACTTCACAGATCACAATGGACACATCCTGTGTGCACAAGGTGCACCCTTTAACATCTGCAGACTTAAAAGGTCATCAGAGGTCAAGGTTATGTTTTCCAAACATTAAAAGATCTTGACTTTAAAATATGAACTAGAGTGAAAATGCATCATAGTACAGTATGTAGAGCATGCTGCGATGCACAAGTTAAAGTTTCAAAACTCTTTATAAGAGGAGAAAGCAGGGGCTAAGAAGGGAACAGTTAACTTTTTTTTTATAAAAGGTCAGGTAATATCCAACATCGGGTCTATATTACACCTCAAAAAACCTCTTCAGCTAACACCTGTTCACCTACCAATAAACCGCAAAATCCAACTTCTTTGAATGGCTGTTTGAGTTTTTTCCCCTAGTGGGAAAAAAAACACTTGGCCAACTAAAAACCAGACAAACATGCAAATTGCAGGGGCCTGTGTCCACCCACCAAATATACCAACTCCAAGATCGCACTACACTTGACAAAAAAGGAAAATTCCTGACTATGGCTAAGCGTTTTTTCCCCCTAGAAAAACTTCATTGCAACAGATGTTCCTGGCAGTTAAGATTTCGCTGTTCATTGGTCGGGGAACAAGGGTTCTCAGAAGAGGTTTTTCAAAGATGTAATGTTGACCCTGGAATATGTAACAGGTGGAGTATGCTTCAACATTCAGAAGGGCTCTCTCTAGTACAGACCATGAGCCAAATATCCATTATCCTGTGTGAATACATTGGTTAACTTCAGTAGGGATCATGTCACTTACGCCACTATCACTGAAATCAGTTTTCACTGAATAAAAACAAAGCTACTTTTACTGAAACATTACTACCCGCTATACAATTCTCAGGCAGTGAGAGTATACTGCTGGACGATGTGGCACAATTAAAGGATATACATGTATTTTCTGTATAATAAAAGGTTTTAATCTTTTAGCTAATAAGTATTAAAATCTTGGTCTGGCAATCTACTTGCTTTTAATGTCCACAGTGTGTTACAGCAGATGCTACTTTGCTGAAACATTGGATCACACCATCATCCTTGCAGTCTCTACCCACATGGATGCACCTCCTAGTCTCAGCAAGCATTTTAAAGTGAAGACACAAAGTAAATATTTACCACAAATATCAGTACCTTGCAATTTAAAGTGCAAAAGTATACATGTTTGTTGAGCTGAATGGGGAGGTCCAAATCCCTGCTAAGGAATAACTTCACTTAAACAAGACAATATCAACTAAATAAGTACAAGACTTTGCTATCAGACAAACATTAACTTAAGATTCAAAATAAGGAACATTCTAATTTTCCTTTTAGCTCCACATTGAAAGGGTCTAGAATCATATAACAAGGCATTTTCATGAATTATAAAGTAACGCATTCTAACCATCCTACAAGCTTTCTAGAAGAGATTGTTATCAAATATTCCACATTGTGGAGATGGTACTATATCAAAGAGGACTTTCCCTTTACATTACTTGGGATGTTTTTTATACCGAGACATTTTAGAAACTCAGATGTATATTTAGTAAAATCAAACAAAGCCGGCAACACGGCACACAAGGATGAAGCCCAGACTAGGATCTAGAAGGCCTAGGCTTCATTAGCACGGTGTGTGTGGTGGTGATGGTGGTGGTGGGGGGTTAGTAGCCAGTATAGTGCAAGTGAGACAGCACAACATAGTAAACAGCTGTACAAAGCCAGCAAGCAGATGCACCATCCAGCAAACTGGCCACTCAAGTGTTAGCATTTTGACTGGCACAGAATTGTCAGTGTGCCAGTGGGATGGCACTATGGGCGTCTACAGAATGAAAGGCTATTGCTTGGACCATAATACAGGCTAGTGGAAAAGCCTTCACCCTTCATGGCTGCCCAGATGACAGCCTATCAAATGCCTAGCTCTTTTATCCAAACACTATGTATTATAAGGAAAGCGAGGACAAACTGGTGGACAGGGTTTAATAGTTAGCAGGTATGAAGGGCAAAAACTAGAAAAATGGATCAAACGTTTACAGATAAAAGCGCCAATTAAATCCAGACCACTGGCATGGGGAATTTATTCCTAACTATAGTACTGGCAGCTTGGTCAAGTAGCTTCCCTAGCAACACAGGGCAGTGCTGCAGTCATCAACAACACTTGCTTTAGTTGTGTGATGCCTTATTTGTGCATGTTCAAGTGTGTGCAATTAACTGCCTGCTGAGTGTTGAGACAGAGCTTCAGGGTTTAAACACACACAAAGGTAAAAAGCCCCTCAGTGCCGCAAGCCTTACCTGGCACCTACATCCTGGCACAACATGCAGACTGAGGTCCATGCGTCAACACACTGCCGTAACTAGACCAGCATAAAGGGTTTATGAGACAGAGCAACACCTTATACTAAAATGTGCAACGTGTCAATGAAATACTCAAGTCATCTTGGCTTGGGGGGCTGGAAATGTTTCATTCCCTTTTAGCATCCAACAGGAACAAAAAACATTATGACACTGCACCGTGTGACTGCAGTTCTTTTACTCTACTGATCTGTTAAACAGATGGGTACAACAGGATCGGCTAGTAGTACTGTGAGGTTATGCAATACAGGTAACAACCTTACATGAACAGCAAGGATGAACTGTTGCGAGTTAACAGGATTCTCCACTGACCATGTAGGCACTCTTGCACTGGTGAAGTGCAGTAACAGGAGCACAAGAAAGCAAAATTAAATTAGTACCCTGTTCCATGTTCATAGTGGTATAAAAGTAACAGGTGAGGGACATCTATGATAGGACTTTAAGGACCAGTAATTATATTTTATTTATTAGCATTTGTTTACCAGGAAAGTCCACTGGGCTAGGAAAGTACATTTTAGATGTAGGCCCAGGAAGAAAAAGCTCAATTGCAATAAGTAATTACAAGAGAATACATATAGTTACAGGAGAGAAAAAAATATATAATTAAGAAGAAAACAAATGTTACAGTGCAATTTCACAAAGCAATAAGTTTCCTAGATGTTTCATATACAAAAGTTTCATAAGAATGTTATGAAAATGGAATAAGACTCAACAGGAAGCACAGCTAGTCAAAATGTTGGAAGGCAAATTATGTCAAGTTTAAACAAACAAATCAAAACTCCTGGAAGTTACACAAGACAAAAGTTATACAAAAGTTTCATAAGACAATTTCATGTAACATGTATTTCAAATAGGTAGCACAACTAGTTACAGAGTCTAGAGACAGTATAACTGGTATGACATACACAGTACAATATACTACTAGGGTAGTATAAAGAAAGCATGTCGTTAGTATTAGAATGCAGCCATTAATTAAATTTAGATAAGCTGAGAAAAGAAAAGTGATGTTACTTTTAAGGATGCAAAAGGCCAGGAGGAATAAAGAAGAGCAAGACAGAGACAGAAAGGGAGGGGGAAAAAGAGAAGGAAGGGGAACAGATGGAGCAGTGGAGGAACTTAGGAGTTGGCAAAAGAATGAGTGAAAATAAAAAAACTTTGCGGGAGGTACAGAGAGCGATATTAGCACAGGCTAGAGTAAGCAGTACAATGGTTTAATTAGATGAAATAATGGCAGAGTGAGGAATGGAACAGTTGCTTAGAAAGTGGTTGTATATTTACCTTTTAAATGTGGAAGGGCATTGTTGCAAACTGATGCAAGGTGGAAGACTATTCCATACTTTGACAATTTTCCATGAATGTAATAACTGACCTGCAGGTAGTTTGGGTATTGACTTCAAAATTGGTTTTCAAATTGTAGGGACCTACCAGGGTTATAGAATCTAAATAAGGAGCTGAGTGTGAGGCAGAGTCCTGAGGCTTGTACATCAGTTTTTGTGACGATGTGAGCTGTAGGAGTAGCAGCAGGTTGGGAGAGTTCCAGCCACTGCAGTTTTAGGGCAACACACTGGTGTGTAGATTTGTCAGTTATTAGTGGCAAATTTAGCAATCTTGTTATAGCAAGATTCTAGTTTTGTTATCAGAGAAAACCGTAGATTGAGTGGTAAAGGGGCACAGTAGGTTAGTGAGTGTAGGAGATGAGGCTAAAATGTTTGTTTAGTTGGGAGAGAGAGGAATTTATTATGCCGGTAGAGTAACCCAAGTTTTTTGAGAGTTTTGCTTATATTGTTTTGAATGTGAATCGAATTTACGGTTTTCATCAGTTATTACTAACAGCAATTTAATGTGGTTTACTAACTCGATTTTAGTGGAGTCTAGTGAAAAGATCTTAAAGTGGTCTATATTAATTGGGGTGTTTCTCTTGGGAAAGAATATCATAAGTTTGGACTTTTTTGGATTTAAAGGAGAGGTGGTTTTTGTGTAGCCATTTTTCAATCGTGAAAAATGCTGTCTGGGTAGATTTTGTAGAGTATCAGAGCTTAGAGCAGAACAGACTATGGTAAAGTCGTCGGCATACTGGTCTAAGGAGCCATGTTGAATGGTTTGGTAGAGGTCATTAATGAAAATGTTAAAACAGAGCCTAGAGGTACTCCTATAGCTTTGTGCAAATACAAGGAAATCGAGTTCTGCTATTTAACAGCACGCTCTCTATTGGAGAGGTAGCTTTTGAACCAGTTAACAGATTGAGGTGAAAGACCTATAGTGGAAAGCTGCGAGGAGAATAGGGTGACAGAGGGTATCAAACGCTTTTGATGAGTCCAAAATAATGGCAGATACAATGTTACCCAAATTCAGGCTTTGTAGACTGTCAAGAAAGGAAATTTGTGCTGTGGACGTGCCATGTCCTGAACGGAACCCATGTTGGGTAGTGGAGAGGATATTGTGTATCAAAAGGTAATTTAATAGTGGTTTATGCACACGTTTTTCAAGAAGTTTAGAGATAGGGGAAAGAATAGCAATAGGACAAAAAATAGAAATATCAGTGGAGAAGCCTCCTTTGTGGATTGGTAAAATGGCTTTTTTCCATAGACCAGGGACATGAGATTCTTGGAGAGATGTGTTTATCAGATGCTGATAGGGTGTGCCACTGAATCAGCATCAAGTTTTAGAAATTTAGCAGGAACATTATCAGCAGAGTTACAGCATGGTTTTAGTTTCAGCAACATTTTTTTGATACATTGAGGTTGGGAGGTTTGTCATGTGCAGTTAGGTTGGAGGGTGCAAGTATTGGGAGTGGATTGTTGTAAGTTCTTTGGAGTATTAGGGAAGTACTGCAGAGTACTCTGTTGGGAGGAAGGGGAATAACTGGAATAGAATTATTGTGGAGAGGAAGCCAGAAAGTCGCAGTAATCTTAGCTATACTGTCTATAAAGTAAGAATTAAAGATAACTGCTATTTGTTAAGAGTGCATGTCAGGATGTGGGTAGAGACTGGGTTTAGTGCCAGGGTTCAAGAGGTTATTGATAGAAAAAAACCCCAAACTCTGTCTATTTGACTGTTGGTTCCAAAAGTAAAGCTGCTAGTGTTTGGCAAGAAGTTTTTTTTAACTTGGTTATGGGGTTATAGTAAGGTCAGAAATAGTTAGATTTATGACGGTTTCCATGCTTTGTCCCTAGTCACCAATTTCTTTAGTCACTTTTGATAATTAGGGGGCTTGATTAGATTTGATCATTTTAGCTCTGGTAGGGGCTAGCCTGTCTAGAATTGCTAGAAAAGTATTGTTAAATTATAGCACAGCATCATCTAAGGGGAGATATTTGAGGCTATTCCAGTTAATGTTTTTCAAAATGTTTTTAAATGTGCATGGGTTAAATTTTGGGAGATTTTGGACTAGTTTAATGTTTTGAGTTTTTGGTATAGATGTGGAGACTCAAAATTGTGTAGGCAGGAAGATGATCACTGAAGGAGTTGGGCATAGTGCCAGAGGATATAAACTTGGAGGGATCAGAGACTAAAATCCAGTCCAAGAGGTTTAGAGGAAATAGAGGCCCAGATCAATATTCATGTCACCAAGGATAGTTTCTTTTTTTATGGTACGAGACATCCAGGATAGAAATTCCTCTAGAATAGGATTGTTATTTCCAGGTGGGATGTAAATGACAGTTATACAGAGCTTTTTTGAACAGTTAATGTCAAGAAAGAAGATCACAATCTCAGCACTTTGGGATTAGGGAATGTGGCCTTTAACTTGGGATAAGTTGAAGGTGTTGGGTAAATGATAGCTACACCTTTTTTAATGTAGTCAGTCTGACATAATTATGCTGAAATTTGAAGGGAGAATCTCAGAGTCCTGTTTCCAGGTTTCTGTGGCTGCAAGAACGTTAGTCTTACTTTGAGACAACCAAGCATGCAATTCAGGGGTTTTATTTCAGATACTTTTGAAATTTATATGAGTTAAGTGAAGGGCTTTAGTATAGCTGGAGATGCTAGGGTTTGTAGGAAAGTAAGAGGAAGATGGGCCAAGACTGGGATGGATGGTCACCAGAACGTGCGAGTACGGAGTGGGTACTACAGAGATACAGTATGAAATTATATTTAGAGGTAAAGTAATGTATGATGATGTGGTGGGGAAGGGGTGTGTAATATAAAGTATTGTTTGTATGGAGTATATGAGTTTTGGCATACAAACGGGAGTACTGTGATATAGGCTAGGGCCTATATCAGAGTACGAGTTGAGTTTGTGGAAACCGGGGTAGGTTTGGGAGTTCGTTGTGGCATGTACAAGTATTCCAAGGATTAGAGAAAAACAGAATAGGAGTAATGTGCAATAACATAGGGGGCATGATGGGCAGAGAGGTGTTGGCATCAAAGAAATTGAGGTAAGGGAAGAGAATAAATGAATAAATCATTTTACTGTAATGAAATCTCCAAGCTCCAAACTGGGTAGTAAGATTTTCCATGCATGTATAATGTTAAGAATTTAAAAAATTTGTAGGATGGCATATGACTGTTACAGCAGTAATCTGGCTGCAAAGAATAGTGCAAGGCTGTTACAGTACTGATTCATATGCAATGAGGCCGCATTTACACACTGTGTGAATGTGGGCACAAACTGCAAAAAATGGGTCATTAACTCTCTAAAATGGCAGAGTAGTAAATGACCAGACGCAATCTTTGGACAGGACCAAGCACAAGCAATGCCAGTATCTGCAGAATTATGAAAGTGCCCGACAGACACAACGTCTGTAGAAGCATAGAAAGCAAAAAAGCAAACTACAGACACAAACCATAGCAAACCACTAGTTGGTAGATGCCAGAACTCTGTATAAACAGCATCAATGGTGCATAACTCTCAGTCAAGTAACTTTCAGTCCCAGTGCACATCGTCTTTGAAAAACTCCTCCCATAAAACTACAGAAGTGCTGTAAAATAATGAAGACCAACACTACTCCACAAAAATTAAGTACACACACCAATCTGTGACTGAAGGTATCGACACAATCATGTATTTGTCAAATGTAATGAGCTACATTCTCCTAGCGTAATGCGATGTTCTGCTGCCTGTTGCACAAACCATCGTCTAGTTTGTGGGTTCTTCAGGTACTTACTATTGATGGACTATGCCCTTTAATGTTTATCTAATCCAAAGACCAGTAAAGTAGGTACGATTATTATACCATATGAATTATTTGGCAATGCAGACTCTGAACAGAGTGGAGATAAAGTGCTGCTATTATAATGCTGCTTTGAAGGGCTATGTGTGTGTGTGTGTGTGTGTGTGTGTGTGTGTGTATAAACAAAATTGTAATATTAAACACATGTGGGCCAGAGGAGTGTAATCACATTAATATACAAATCAAAGAATTGATTAGTGTAAAACTGCATAATTTGAATTAAGCACACTAAAATGAAATTCTAACTTCCATGGTATGGGAGGGAGCCCTACGACTCAGATGTTTTGGATTCTAATACTGCCTCAGGCACTGGGTGAGCCAGGGATAGGAGGGAAGGAGTAGCAACCGTCAGCTCACCCATTCTGGATTGGAGGTCAGAATTTCGGTAAGCATCTCATACAGTTATTGTTACCACTGTGATCTCACAGCAGATAACCAATGAATCCAGCATACTAAAAAGCACCTAACCAGTAAGACTTTGGCAATACAACAGAAATAGGGGGGTCAAAACACTCCGTTTTCTGAAAGAATTTTGCAATCTGCTGATAAAGCTAGTAAGTCATTAAAAGCAATCATTTGTTGCATTTAAAAGGGTTCTTATGTAAAGAGTTGGTATCTTGTTACTAAACAAAAAGAAAAACACATCTGGCAGACCCAAACAATAAATCAAGAGTTGATCAGCTTAAGGTGCTGTAGCTTTAAGATAATTATCCATCATACGGCTTGCAGACACCAAGACAAACTCTGAACCAGAAAGCATTGGTTTAGGCAGGGAGCTGTGTGTGTTGGTAGACTGCAAACAATATGTAAAAACAGAACAAGTGTTTTAAAATGTGTCTGCAGGCACTAGTTAGGCATGTACAAGGCAGAGGTTTTTTTAATGCAAAAATGTCATATTGTACATAAGCAGTTTGACAGCTTACACAAGTCAGTAAACAGAATTGTTCCATTGTGTGTTAAAAAATGCTTTAAAATGCTAGTTAGCCTGGACAACCTAGCAAAAAAAAAAAAAAAGCGTTTACACTGAAAATAAAAGTAGGTAGGTTGGTCGCTTTACTGCTGAATTACTGGGGCAAAAGGAGGCTAATTAAAAATTTACTAAAACTAAGAAAATTTGCAAGTTTATATAAAAGGTATTGGTTTCCGAAATAAACACGCATCTTTTTGCCTCCATTACATTCATAGGTCATGGCAAAAAACAGGCTTCATGGATTAGTTTACTTAGCAAAGTACTATAAAAATGATAATACTGATCTGAGGCAGAAGTGTAGAGTTCAGGGCAACTAGGCAATTAATCATGGACAAGAGAGAGTGTAAATTAAAGGGCATGATTAGTGGGCAGTGTCATTTTAAGTGCTTACAGTCCAGTGTTTGGGACCACACCTGTATCTGGAATCTTTGTCGAGAGGTTCTGTTCTAACATGTCTAAACTTGAAAAAAATCACATCTTCAATAGTCTCTACCAATGCATGCTGTTGATACAGTTAAAGATCGACCTCAGTCCTCAGAGTTCTCCGAACAGAACACTTAAAAATTGGTCCTGTGTTCAAATATTTAAACTAGCATAGTAAATGAAAGAAAAAAAAAAAAAAAACAAGACCAGAGAAATCATATCTTATCTCAGGTAAACAGTCATGAAAGTTTGTAGAGAAATTCAATAATGAAGTCCTTAATCACAGAACCATTGCATTAGTTCTTACTGCAGTGCTTGACCAAACATTTTTTTAAATATGTCTCATTGTTTGCATTCTTCCAAACATTCCTTAGCTACAGATCAGGTTTCCTGCCAGAGGAAACTATGTTCCAGCACACAAAATGTCAGGCATCTGGTATTTGCTGGCTAGCTCTACAAAGCCACTATAAAAAACTTTTATTTGGAAGTTAGAAATGCACAAAAGTTTTTTTGATCTTTAAAGCTTCCTATTCAGTTTCTATAGAGAGAGTAGAACCGAAAGAATCATGTTCACACATACAGATTTCTAAATCAATACCACTGACTGCAGAGTTGCAGAGATAAAGCTGTTGGAGGGGAGGAAATTGTTCTGTATAATAAAAAAAAAAAAAAAAAAAGAAAAATTCACATCTGCATCTCTCCCGCCGAAATCTCACGATGGTTACATAGTGTAATTTTCCGTCTATGGGGGTGAGTCTGAGTGTTTGGAAGGGGAGGGGGGACAAAGAACTTGCAAAATCCCAAGGAAACAGTCTTCAGCTACAGAGTGTAGAGAGATTCAAACCAGAATAAAAACACTGCAGCTCAGATGTGAACCTCAGATAGACAACCAGTTTCTGTTGTGCTAATAGGCTGCATCACCAAGGTACATAAACTGACTACCCATTACTTCATCATACTTTTCACAAACTGCTTGTGCCAATGCATTTAAAACTACTGGAACAGCATTTCAAGATTCTGTTGCGCTGATGCAGGTTCACAGGTGAGCCTGTTCCAGAATATGGGGATCCTCAGACATGCTTCTCACCAACATGTCCAAATATCACAAGCAACATTTAAATCCTTGAGTCTAGTAGTTCTGATGCTGTTCGACTTGTGGGCTTGTACAAGGTCAATCAGAGCTGGATACAATGATTCCTTTTAAGTGAGATCAACTCTCAGTAACCTGCGAGAGAGACTAGATATAGGGCTTTAGGGCAAGCCATATAGGACAATGTTCATAGGCAGGTACTAGGCTATCGGCCCTGGGACCTATACAAGCCCAGCCAAAATGGTACCCTGACTTTTGCCACCCAAGAAAATTTATTTTTTTTGTGTCACTGTCGAGCAGAGCCACAGAGGTGATCCCTGGGGTGAATTTCCTATTTCCCATCCAATCAAGATGCGTTTTAAAATGGATCTCTTCCATATTGGTATGACAGGTTGCTGAAAAGTTCTAAACCTGATCTATAAAAGGGAATGATGTGGAGCCATGAAAACTTGCAAGTTATTCAACATTCATGCAGATGTTGAACACACTTGGCACATCGTGTCTGAAGTTTCTGTAACCCTGCCAAAAGTCTGGTCACGGAAATACTGCTCCGCTGCTGCAATCATCTCCAAATCACTCAAAAATTGCCCCCCTTTCAAACTCAAGTTTTGTAAAAGAGAAATAGTCACATGAAGCAAAATCAGGTGAGCAGGGTGAATGGTCTATGCACTCAAACCCCAGTTTTCTCAAAACATCCATCGTTTTGTCAGCCTGAGTGTTGGCATTAAACAGGTGCATTGTCTTGCAAAAAAACTTTTTTACGCAGCTTCTCCCCGTCTTTTAATGCCTCCTTTAATCAGCGCGGTAAGTTACAGTAGTATTCTGCATTAACAGTTTGGCCCCTTAGAAGATGGTCATTACAACATCTTCCTGATCCCAAAACACTGCAGCCATGACTTTCTGCTTACTTTCGTGTCTTGAACTTCTTTGGCCTTGGTGAATCAGAGTGCTGCCATTGCATAAAAGGTTTTGTCTCAGGATCATAATGGTGAAACCATGTTTCATCAACAAATTAGTTTTTCCAAAAAGTTGGCACCAGCTCAACTAAAACACCACAAAAATCAGCAAGTGTTCACTCCATGTCTTTTCTTGCCAGCATTCAAAATTTGGCCACCCATTTGGCTGACAGCTTCTGCATACCCAACACATTCCCTGGATGTCTGTAGTGTCTCAGCAATTTTAGCCAATATTCACCGATCTGCCAAAATCAGGTCATGGACATGGTAAGCAGCTGCAGGAGTTCACAGTTTGAAGCCTCCCAGACCTTGCTGCATCTTCGGTCTCTAAATCACCACGCTGGAAGTTGGCACACCACTTCACAGTTTAGTAAGAAGGGCACTTGTCACTCATGTTTGCATCATTTCATCTCCCTGGAGTTTTCTTCTGCAGGAATAGAAAAGTACAGTTGTGTACACTTACTGTAGATGTTAAGAGAGTGTGTTCACTGTTGCAGTCATCACACTTTGGTTACCTGCCTGCAGATAGTCCTCAGTCAGCCCGAATACCAGAGACGTAGTATTTCTGCGTCAGTTGCTGTCACTCCAGGGCTGACATCAGGGATATAAAAACAGAAAGCAGATGCCATTACATCAGTTTTTCTTGCCCCAAATGTCAGGAGGCACCCAAATAGGGAGCTAAGTTATGGTGTGGAAAAAAAAACACCAGTAAAAAGTAAATACCAATACCCCTGAAAAGGGGGGAGAACGAGAGAGAGAGGGGGAGAGACAAGGGGGCTGCAGGGAAGGAAACCAGGACTTCAACAGTGAATACACTTGAACATCTACATTTATGGTGAGTGTATGCAACTGTACTAATGTTCTTTGCATTTCACTGTTGCAGTCATCACACTTGGGTTGATTCCCAAAGCTGAAGAAGGGTGGAGGCAGTCAAGAAGAATTTGGGATGGCTAGTATGCCCTGCAAGACTGCTGTTGCAAAACCCGCCCTGGATTTGGAAAAGATAGACACGTTATAATGTTTGGTGAAGGTGTGTACAGAACTCCAGGTAGCAGCTTCCAGGATGTCCCTGGTAGGGGCTCCCCTGAGGAATGCTGTAGAGACAGAAATTGCCCTAGTGGAATGTGTTCTGACCCCGTGAGGGGTTGGTTGCCCATGCTGCTTGTAGCAGAAATGGGTGCAGTGTGCTATCCATTTAGAAATTGTTTGCTTTGAAATGGCCTTGCCCTCTTTCCCTGGGGCAAAGCAGACTCGTAACTGGTCAGATTTCCTGAAGGACTTAGTCTTATCAAAGTAGAATGAGTCATCTGTGCACGTCCAAGGAGGGCAGAATCCTTTCCCCTTTATTTTGAGGATTAGGGAAAAAAAGTTAGCAAATGGAAAGATTGGTGGAGAGCCACACTGGACACCACTTTAGGCAAAAAGGAAGGGCGAGTCCTGAAGGAAACCCTGTCAGCATGGAAAATAATGAAGGGTTCTACAGCCGTAAGTGGTTGTAGCTCAGACACTCAGTTTTCCAAGAGAGGAATTTTAACTCTGACGCTGCAGGCTCAAAAGGGGGTAGCACGAGCTTCACCAGTACAAAGTTGAGGTCCCAAGCAGGGGTGGGTGCTCTTCTTGGTGGCATAAAGTTGTTAGCCCCTCAAGAACTGCTTGAGGGTAGGGTGAGAGAAGAGAGGTGGTGCAGTGCTGTAATGAGCCAAAATGGCAGAGGCATGGATCTTAATGGAGGAAAAGGAGAGGCCTCTGTGGAGTAGGTCTGCTAGGTAATCCAGGATCAGGGGTAGGGAAGACAGAGTTGTGTCCTCTCCTTCAGACTGAATCCAGGAGCAGTACTTTAAGCCAAAAGATCCAGTACAAGGAAATCCTATGCCAAGTGGATAAAGGATAATGTCCCTCACCTGCTTGCTTAGGCTGGTTACTGGGGGAGAATTCAAGGAATAAGCCAGGCTGCAATATTTAGGGTTTGTAGTTGTGGATGCAAGATCTGTCCCCCCTGCTGAGAGAGCAGGGTTGGGTTCTGGTGTAGGTCCCATGGTGGCACCAGTAACAAGTGGCACAGGAGTGGGTAACAGTACTGGCATGGCAAGTCCGGGGAAATCAGAATTTTCCTTTTTCCAGTCTTGTTTTGAGCAATACACTTGAGTGAAGGGGCAGAGGGGGAAAGGCATAGATTGAGAGACTTGCCCACTGGAAGGATAGGGCATCCACTTCCCAGGCCCTGCTGTGAGGTGTCCTGGTGCAGAATTTGCGGAGCTGGTGATTGCAGGGGGAGGCACAGAGATTCACCTCTGGGGTCCCCCATTTATGAATCAGAAGGTTGAAGGCGCTGGGCTCTAATTGCCACTTGTGTGGGTCTAGGAGATGTCTGCCAGTGAGTTTTGTTAGTCTCGCAGGAATTGAGCTTGCAGATGGACCTGCATGTCCAAGACCATGTTCCACAGGGCGGTGGCTAGCCTGCATTGTGGGTAAGAGTGGGTTTTCTCCTGCTTGCTGATGTACCACATAACCGTGGTGTTGCCTGTTTCTATTAACAGGTGTCCTGGAGAGAGTAGGGATCTGAAAGCTGTTAGAATGTGCTGCACCGCCAGCATCTCTTTTTGGTTGATGTGCACATGAACTTGACTTGGGCTCCAGCAGCTCTGAATGCACTTGCCGTCCAAGTGTGCCCCCCCAGGCATAGTCTGATGCATCTGTGGTAAGGGTCAGGGTGGCGTGGGGTTGACTGCCTTGTCGTAGTTGCATGCTTCTGCCCAGCAAAGGAACTCTGTCCTTAGACAGGGTATGATAGGAATGACTGTTTCCAGGTCCTGAGAATGTTGGCACCAAAGACTTTTTAAGTAGCACTGAAGTTGCCTCATATGCAGTCTTGCATATTGAATTAGCAGTATACATGAGGCTATGAACCCTAGAGCCTGCAGTATTTTTCCTGCAGATAGCTGGGTTCTGGTGGCCATTTGTTTGAAGTAAGCTGTCATAGCATTCCTCACTTCAAAAAATCAAGTCCATCTGGGATGTTGTGTCCAAGCTTGCTCCCAGGAATACAATCAATCATTTGACTGGGTAGCAGTTTTGATTTCTTTTCATTGATGGTGTACCCCAGGGAAGTAAGAAGGTTTTTCACAAAATGTCAGGTGCTGCAACAGCAATTCCTGTCTGCCTGAATCAGGCAGTTGTCCAAGTACAGGTAATATTTGGATATTTCTCTGCCTGCAGCATGCAATGGCTGGAGCCAGGCATTTTGGGAATACTCTGGACGCAGTGGATAAGCCAAATGGAAATGCAGAGAACAGATACTGCATAGATCCAACCCCTGAAACAAAGATACTTCCTGCACGACTCTTATAGGGATGTGCAGACAGGCTTCTTTAAAGTCTAGGTTGACTAACCAGGCATCCTTGGCTAGCATAGGTACAAGCTGTTGCAGGGTAAGCATCTTGAATTTTGGTACCACCAGGAAGGCGCTGAGAACTGAAAGATCAAGGATGGGCACCAAGAGCCTTCTTTTTCTAGATACCAGGAAGAGTCTGGAATAGAATCCTTTACCTGCTCCCCTGGAACCAGCTGAATAGCTCTGACCGATAGCAGGGACAGAACTTGGCTTTGAGCCTCTGCCCATTGGTTTGGGGGAAGGTCTGGGAACCCTCTTGGGGTTGGCAGTGAGTGGAAGTAAAGTTTGTACCCCTGGGATACAATGTTGAGGACCCATCCATACTGTGTGATGGACATCCAGTTCTTTGCATGAAGGGCAAGTTTTCCTCCTAGGGGCACAAGCAATTGGGCAGAGGTGGAGGGTGGAGTAGAGAAGTCATTGTGAGTTTTTCCTGTAAGGAGGTGGCTTACCACTCCCTGCTTTGGGGCTGGGGGACTCCATTGCCTAGTTCTCTGCATACCCGGAGACTGAAGTCTGGGTGGTCTCTTTACCCTGGGCCTGGTTTGAGATGGCCTGGTGGGGGCTGGAAAGGACCAGTGTTTGGAAAGGCAATGCCTACTGAATCTAGGGGGCTGCAATTATAAGAATCCTTTAACAGTCTGCATAGACTACGCTTTTTCTTCCATCTTTTTAAGAACCTCTTCTGCTTTAGTGTCAAACTGTCCTTGTTCAAAGGAGCATCCAGTAACTTAAATTTCACATGGTCTGGCAAGGTCTGCTCCTTGAGGCAAGCATGTCTCATCAGTAAAGAACCTGCGACTGCTGCCCGGCATGATGCTTCTAGGGTGTCAAAGCCACACTGCAAAGTATGCTTGCTGACTTGGCTTGCAGAGTGCATAAGCTCCTGCAATTCCTTATTTTCTGCACAGTCTGTAAAGGTTGCCACTTTTTATTTAATAAGTTCCATAATATGTTGCTGGTACTTCAGCATGTGAAACTGACAATTCAATGCCCTAATAGCAAGAGTAGTAGAGGTATATACCTTCTTACCCCATCTGTCCAAAGCTCTGGAATCCCGGTTTGAAGGGGTGGGATTCTTGGCTGTAGTTGCCTCGATACCTTTAGGCCGCTGGGAAACTATCTCTGGGTCAGCAGTAGGATTCTTGAAAAGAAAATTGTGAATGTCAGGTACTCTGTAGTACCAGTCTGGTTTCCTAGGAGCAGAAGGTAAAGTATCAGGAGTAAGACTGAATTCCATAAAAACATCAACCACCACCAGGACAAGGGGGTATTGCTAAAGGCCTGTGCTGTGGCAAGTCTAGGAATTCTCAGAGTCTCTTTTTGGACTGCGGATAGTCTTGGCATTCCCAGTAGAAATGCGCTCTTAAAAGTACGTAAGGTTTCTCCAAAAGAAAAATCCTCTGGAGGGAAGGCAGAGAGAATGGATTCCTCTGCATCAGAATCCTCATAAGCAGATAAGGGCATGTCTTCATAAATCAGAAGAGTCATCGGACTCCTGGTCTGTTGAAGCTACTGGGGACTGGCTCTTTTCCTCTTGGCAGAGGAAGTCTGGCTTCCCCCAATCAGCATAATAAGGTCTTCTGCCATTTTAAGCATTTGTCATTGTGGCATAGGAGGAGGTGCATGCACTTGGATAGTTGGATTTCTACGCGTAGCACATACTCTCGGCCTAAGAAACTCTAATTTTAAAGTCGGTTTGGGTCGAACATTCGTAGTGCAAAGAACTGCCTCAGAAGCCAGTGCCTGCACAGCAGCTTCGGACACATCCAAGGTAGAGATATCTGCAGGTTCCACAGTCGAAGAAGAGTCTCACGGCATACCAGACTCCGAACAGGTCGCGGCAGAGGCCTGCGAAAGTGCCCCACTGAGTACCAGCAAACTGTCAACTAGCTTACGTCGCCAGCAGCTTTGGACCTATGCAGTCTTTATACTTATGTTTTTTGGAATATCGTTAATCTGATAGCTTACCGAAGCCATTTCGGAATACGTAGCTAGACAGTTAAAGAATTTAGCAACAATGAGAGCCCAACCACAAATGGTCCGGGCATTGAACAAGGCAAAAAACAGATGAGGTACGTCGTGGTCTGGGCCTAAACAGATGACGCAGTAAGAATGAAAATCTGTGCGGTATTTGCTTTCCACAGGCAAGACTATTGTTAACTTTTTCTGATATCAGTTCTAGCAAGTAAAAAAGGATACCCAACGGGGTACTTAGCTTTAGAAGACTTCAAGATTATTCAATTTGTAAATGAAAATTCAGGTAGCGGCCAGCACTTGCCAACTGCTTCTGCTTGGGCAACAGGAAGAAAGACTTATGTAATGGCATCGGCTGCCTGTTTTTCTACCCCTGACAACCTATCAGTCCTGAAGTGACAGCAACCAATGCAGAAATACTAAGTCTTTGGTATTCAGGCCGACCGAGGGCTACCTGCAGGCAGATAATCCAAGTGTGACGACTGCAACAGTGAAACATGAACATTATGATGGCTCAGAGTTCCACACAAATTCCACATTTTTCATCAATATGGTTCAATCAATGATTTGAAAATGTCAAAACATAGTATTACGATTCTGCAAATTGGCACTTTACAAGATGAAATAACACTTGTTTCAGCTACAGTAGGAAAAATAATGCTCAGAATTTAGAAAGTCGGTAGGGCTTAGAACTTTTCAGCACCCCCTCATTAAAGTACCAGGTTCAGTAGGTTTGAACCTCTTGTGGCTACAAGCACTGTCCAGTCAAGTGTATGTATGTTAAAACCCAGGAATCAATGTGCCTGCAAGTATGAGGCAGTGTACATTTCAGGTTCTATTGCGGCAATAAAGTTTCCCATGAAGAGGGTATCTGGTTGACCCCAGGGCATCATCCTGTTTAAACAGAGAATTATGCTTGTAGACTCTTCCACCTTTTGTGCCTATCTGTGTAATTGATGGTCTAAATATATGGAAGGAAATTAAGCCCTGCACTGCCATGAATACTTTCTTCAGATTTAAATCATGTCTCAGTAATGGCACAGATGTCTATATTCTCCAGAGTGAGGAGAGATTGTAGGGTGTGGAGTTTTTTTTTAAGCTCCTATAACATTGAGCTGCAACATCTTTGGGTTTCTTTGAGTTTTTATTTGCTATGTCAGCAGGTGGGTGGGTGTGACATTGTTTTGATGACCTTCTCAAAGAACTAAAAAAAGCCATCTTTTACAGGTAAAACACTGACAAAAAAAGACAGAAGCACAAAGAGAGTACCACACAGGCACACATTTCAACTGTCCAAATTTTCCCTTCATGATTTTGGTCTGTTCCTCATAAAATTTGTAGTTTTCTGGATTCATGTGGTAAGAGGGACTGAATTCACTAACCAATGATACGCATTTTAATTTCAGACTTCGGATCCTTCAGAAAATGCATGGTAACACAACCTTTTATTCTTGCAACTTTCTAAATTTATGAAAACAAAACATTTAAAATGTGTCCCTCTTTGTGGCTTTGTCCAGATTTGTTGCGCTACGAGCTGGAGAGTTATGCAAACTATGCAGAAGGTGCAGCTTAAAATATTTAAACAGAATTTAAATGAAGGCTTTTTTTCTTCTCTTTTGAAGAAAAGCTTTTATCTCACACCTCTCAGTTGCAGCTCTGTGACAAATATAACAAACTTGCTAGAGAGGCATCCAATCGAATAAAGCAAATACTGGAGCTCAAATTCTGTGGTTAGAATTTGAAAAACGTTTAGCTTAATGTCACAGTGAGGCATACTCAAAACAAAAAGGAAAAAGCAGTAACATGGTACACAGAAGGGCAATGAAATGAAACTTAAAAGCAGGTACGGTGGATATAAAAAGTGTACACGCCCGTTAAAAAGCCAGGTTTTTGTGATGTAAAAAAATGAGACCACAATAAATCATTTCAAACCTTTTCCCACCTTTAATGTGACCTAGAACATGTACAATTCAATTGAAAAACAAACACTATTAGGGGAAAAAAATAATACAATAAGCTGGTTACATAAGTGTGCACACCCTTAAACTAATACTTTGTTGAAGCACGTTTTGATTTACAGATTCACTCTTCTTGGGTAGGAGTCTATCAGCATGGCACATTTTGATTTGGCAATATTTGCTCACTCTTCCTTGCAAAAGCGCACCGAATCTGTCAGATTGCGAGAGCATCTCTTGTGCAAAGTCCTCTTCAGGTCACCCTACAGATTTTCTATTGGATTTAGGTCTGGGCTCTGGCTGGGCCATTCCAAAACTTTAATTTTGTTCTGGTGAAGCCATTCTTTTGTTGATTTGGATGTATGCTTGGGGTCATTGTGATGAAAGGTGAAATTCCTCCATCTTCAGCTTTCTAGCAGACGTCTGAAGGTTTTGGGCAAAAAGTGACTGGTATCCCCTCCACCTTCACTAAAGCCCCAGTTTCAGCAAAAGAAAAACAACCTCAAAGAACGATACGGCCGCCATCATGCTTCACCGTGGGGATGGTATTCATTTAGTGATGCAAAGTGTTTTTGTGCCAAACATACCTTTTGGAATTGAGGCCAAAAAGTTCAACCTTGGTCTCATCAGACCACAACACATTTTCCCACATGCTTTTGAGAGACTTGAGATGTATTGTTTTGCAAATTTTAGCTGGGCCGGATGTTGTTCTGTGTAAGAAAAGCCTTCAGTCTTGCAACCCTACCTCATAGGCCAGACATATGGAGAATACGGGAGATTCTTGTCAGATGTAGTATACAACCAGTACTTGCCAGAAATTTCTGCAGCTCTTTCAGCGTTGCTGTAGGTCTCTTGGCACCCTCCCTTTTGCTGTAAATCTCTTGGCAGCCTCCCTGACCAGTTTTTGTCTCGTCTTTTCATCAATTTTGAAGGGAACATCCAGTTCTTTGCAACATCACCGTCGTACCATATTCCTCCACTTTTTGATAACTGTCTTCACTGTGTTCTATTGGTATATCCAATGTTGTGGAACAAATTTTTGTTACCTTCTCCTGACTGATGCCTTTCAACAATGAGATAACCTTTGATGCTTTGGTAAGCTCTCTGCGAACCATGGCTTTTGCTGTAGCAGGCAACTGAGTAAATGTCAGGAAAATCCTACTAGGATAGCTGAACTTTATTTGGGTTTAATCAGGGTCTCTAATTGTTGGCAGGTGTACCCAACATGACAATGTCGTAATTAAATCAAAAGTATTAGTTAAAGGATGCGCACATTTATGCTTACTCTACTTATTTTTTTATATTTTTCCCCTAACAAATTTGTTTATTTTTCAACTGAATTGTACATGTTATAGGTCACATTAAAGGTGGAAAGAGTTTTGAAAGGATTTGTTGTGGTCTCATTTTTTATAGTACAAAAACCTGGCATTTTAATATGGGTGTGTACATTTTTTATATCTACTGTATATACACCTAGAAAAGTAAATAAAGCACAAACCCTGAAGCAGAATTCACAAAACTGCCACTACTTCAATCCCACAACAGACTAAGGCACCAGACTACTGGAATGCAACTTTAGCAACTTATATATTTTGACAGAAACTTTTCCGAGAGAGGTTACTACTCTTCATTTCTGATCTTAGTCTGATCACTTAAGCAGCAATTTAATACAGACCTAACAGAGAGCAGACCTGAAGTTCTCATTATTAGTGTGTGCAACACCAAGCCATCTTAAAACTCTAACGAAGAAAAAGTCCATACGTCACAATGACAAATTAAGCTCAGTGCACCAGGCCAAGATGCTGCATCAGAAGCTGCTCCTCTGAGGAGTGTGCATTAGGGCAGAAATAAAATTAGTTTTAAAGCCTTCACCAACACAATGCCTGGAATGGCTTATAGGTAAGGTGGTCTAACTTCCAAAAACCCAGAAATGATGCTTGTATCTAGAGGTTCAATTCCTCTCACCATCCCTCAAATGAAAGTAGCTACAGTCGCAAAGCCTCTCTCATAGTCCTTTTCCCATCTTCACACCTATTTGTGAAGTGGTAACAGCTGTATTCCATGTGTTTTTAGACTGGGATCATGTCAATACAACCTCTTGGCCCCTTAACTGGCACCTCAATGCCAGTACCATAGAAGTGGCAGTTCACTGGACTTCCTCTGACAACACCGATAAAAAAAATAAGTCTTCTGAAGGGGTACATTACCCAACCAGGGGAAATGGAAGTGATTTCCATTTTAAAAGAGAATCCCCCCACCTGGAAATCTACAGCACCAGTACTAATCAGAAACCAAGTGTTCGAGAATGTAGTATCCCTGTAAAGAACATTGAATCTGTCAACACAATGACTCATCAAATGCTCACCATGGCTAATGGACGAGTTGCTGCAACACATATAGACCAGGCTTTCACTACTGCTGACTATCCATTATTGATTACTGCCCTAAAATTAAGTGCAACTCAACCCAGTTACTTATCTGGGGAATGAACACAGAACCTCCTGCATCTCATGCAGTTGTCACTGCCACTGGTCTAACAAGGAGCATCAGGACATCAGGTCCGCTCCCAAAGAGCAGTTACTTCGATTTTCAACTACGAAACTACCATGGTGGTTCGTTTGAAAACACAAGCATCCATCCAATGCAGAACAAACTTAAATTTAAGTACTGGATCCATTTTCGTTAAAACCACCTTGTCAAAATTTCAGAGTTAGTAGAACAATAATACATGGAGGGGGGGGGGATTACAATACTGATGTTTGCTTTTTTGGGGAAGGGACTGCATACTAGTCTTACTATATGAACACCGACAAATTTTCTGTCATGGACTCATCTGGGAGTACATGTGTAAAGTGAATTAATTCTGTAAAATAACTGCAGCAAAAACTGGGTGCATTTAAAATTCCTTAATACCTCAAGCGATAACCTTGGAGCAGATGGGTTTCTCCTCCCGAAGTTACTACACGAGGCTACTGCCCTAACTGATGAACCCTGCCATACCCCAATCGCCTTAAACTAGATCATAACATATATTTTTTCACTCAATTAAGATGACTAGGGCTTGTAACATGTTAACTGCAAAGATCTTGGAACCACAGGAAAAAGAGCCTAACCCCCCACAGACACAAGCTGAGTTATTACACTTATTCAGGTGACCCAAGACTCAACAGCTCTGGAAATGAACAGAACAGGCAGGAAGAAAAGTCATGTAATCGTTTCCCCAACAGGGTACTTAGTTTTCAAGACGACTTCGGTTGAAAAATATTCGTAATCTCAGGAGCTGGCCCACCGGCACTTGCAAACTGCTTCTGCTTCGGGCACCGCGCGGCAAGAAAGACTGAAGAAAAAGTACAGTTTTGTACCTACCATAAATGTAGATGTTCGAAGATCCACATTGCTGCAGTCCTTACATATGGGTAGTCCGCTGTCCTCGGTCGGCCCGAATATCAAAGTATTAGGCTGACGTCGGTCAAGGCGCTTAAGACTGACATCAGGACGTCAGGGTACAAATGCGCATGACTGACGTCATATCCTCAGTCTTTTCTTGCCCCAGATGTCAGAAGACCCTAAAAAGAAGGCCAAAACCAAAAGACAGCAAAAAACAACCAACCACCCCTGCACTAATCATATTTACAATATTTACAATATTCACAACCCAAACCACACAACCGCCTCTAACAGAGGGGAAGGAGGGAGGGTAAATTGGACTGCAGCAATGTGGATCTTCGAACATCTACATTTATGGTAGGTACAAAACTGTACTATGTTCTTCATCTCACATTGCTGCAGTCCTTACATATGGGTAGAATCCCAAAGCAGAGGTAAGGGAGGATGGCAAAATTATAAAGCATTAGGAGCTGCCAAAATGCCCTGTAAAATTGCAGTGGCAAAACCAGCCCTAGATTTAGAGTAAAGTGGAAGGTGGTAATGCTTAGAGAAAGTATGCACTGAACTCCAAGTAGCTGCCTCCAAAATATCTTTAGTAGCCACCCCCCTTAAAAAAGCTGTAGAAGTGGCAGTAGCCCTAGTGGAATGAGGCCTAATCCCAGCTGGAATCTCCTTACCATGATGGGAATAACAGAAAGCAATACAAAAACCAATCCACTTAGAAATAGTTTGTTTTGAAACAGGTTTGCCCTGAGAACCCAAAGCAAATGAAACTAACTGCTGAGACTGCCTGAACCCTTTAGTTCTGCTCAAATAATATCGCAACTGCCTGAGTATATCCAAAGTGTGTAAAATCTTTTCCCCTTTATTTTGGGGGTTTGCATAAAAAGTAGGCAAATGAATAGCTTGGTTTAAAGCCACACTAGAAACCACTTTAGGCATAAAGGAAGGATTAGTACGCAAAGATACCCTATCCTTATGGAAAATTAAGAAAGGCTCAACCGCCAGAAGGGCCTGTAATTCAGAAACCCTTCTCGCAGAGGTAATGGCCAACAAAAAAGCAGTCTTCCATGATAAATATTTCAACTCTGCAGTAGCTGCAGGCTCAAAAGGTTGTAGAGTGAGTTTCTCCAACACAAAATTGAGATCCCAAGCAGGAGTAGGAGCTCATGGGGGTCTTATATTCTTTGCCCCTCTAAGGAATTGCTTAAACAAAGGATGAGAAAACAATGGTGGGTCACAGTCATAGTGAGCAGAAATTGCTGCAGCATGAACCTTAATAGAGGAGAAGGACAAACCTTTGTCCAGTAACTCAGTAAGGTATTGAAGAGCCACACTTAAATTAGGCTTAGAAACATCAAAGTCCTTTGCTGTACTCCAAAATAAAAATCTCCTCCATTTATCTGCGTACACTTTCCTTGTACTAGGCCTTCTGGCCTCCAAAATAACATTCAAAACTTGTTGTGGAAGCTGAGACCCTCCAGGGTTTAAAACAGAATATGCCAGGCTGTTAGATGTAGAGAGTGAAGTTTGACATTGAGTAAATGACTGTTCTCCTGAGACAGCAGGTGAGGAATCGAAGGCAAAGGCCATGGAGGCTCCCGTACCAGACTTCTCAGTAATGGGTACCAGTGCTGTCGAGGCCAATCTGGAGCTATTAGAATCATGTTTGGCTTGTCCTGTCTGACCTTCAGGAGTACCTTTGGGAGGAGAGGCAGAGGTGGAAAGGCATACACATGAAGATTGCTCCAATTGAATGAAAGAGCATCCACTTTCCAGGCTGTGGGATGAAACCTTTTTGTGCAAAACTTTGGCAGCTGGTAGTTTAGTGGAGAAGCGAACAGATCTATGTCTGGAGTTCCCCATAACACTGTCAATTTCTGAAATACATGAGGATCCAATTTCCACTCGTGGGGATCCATAATTTGTCTGCTCAACAAACCTTGCCTGAAGATTTAGCTGTAAACTGAGAGCAGTCTCCCACAAAATCATTGCTTGTCTGCATAGAGGATAAGAATGCGTTCCCCCTTGCTTTGTTGATGTACCACATGACAGTTGTGTTGTCTGTTAGAACCAACACCTGCCCTGGAAGAAGTAAATCCTTGAAAGCTATTAATGCAAACTGGACTGCTAACATCTCCTTCAAGTTGATATGTAGATGTTGAAGTCTGGCAGGCCACGTGTCTTGTACCCATTTTCCGTTCAGATGAGCTCCCCAAGCTTTGTCTGAGGCATCTGTCGTTAGAATCTGACTCGCCTCTGGCCGGGTCACAGAGAGTCCCTTGTTTAGGTGACATTCCTGAGCCCACCACAAAAATTCCTTTTGAATGCAAGGTATTATCTGAATGACAGTGTCCATATCTTGGCAGTGCTGTGTCCATACATTTTTGAGATACCATTGTAGCTTCCTCATATGCAGTTTGGCATTGGGAAGCACCAGAATACAAGATGCCATGAACCCCAAGGCTTGAAGGACTGTCCTTGCAGTCAGCCTGGACTGATGAGACAATTGATGGAAGTAGAGAGAAAGATTCTTTTGTTTGTCCGGGGTCAAAAAGGCCATCTGGGATGCTGTATTCAGTCTCACACCCAGAAAGCACATGTCCTGAGAGGGTACTAGACTGGACTTTATTTCGTTCACAGAATACCCCAGGCATCTTAGCAGTGCTATCACATACTGTAAATGAAGAAGTTAGTCCTTTCCTTGGGCCAGAATCAGGCAATCGTCCAAATAAGGATAGATCTGTATTCCTCTTAGCCTGAAGAAAGCTATCACTGGAGCCAGAACCTTCGTGAACACTCTGGGCGCAGTAGATAAGCCAAAGGGCAATGCAGAGAACTGATAATGAGAAGTCCCAGCCCGAAAACGCAGATACTTTCTGCAACTGAGCCTGATAGGAACATGAAGGTAAGCCTCCTTGAGATCCAGAGTCACCATCCAGTGATCTTTGCCCAGCAGAGGTAAAAGCTGTTGTAACATCAACATTTTGAACTTGGGAATGTCCAGAAAAGTGTTGAGGATAGATAAATCCAAGATTGGTCTCCACGTGCTCCCTTTCTTTGGTACTAGGAACAGGCGAGAATAAAATCCTAGGCCCACTTCTGGCAGAGGGACTGGTTGTATGGCCCTTATTTGAAGTAGCAGAGAAATTTGTTTGTGAGCCTCTAGTCTTTGCTTAGGAGGAACGTCCGGCATGCCTTTGAAAGGAGGCAAGGTATGGAAATAAAACTTGTAACCTCGGTGTATGATATCCAATACCCATTTGTCTTGGGTAATCAAATTCCAATTTTCCTTGAAGAGTGCCAACCTTCCTCCCAAAGGAGCTGCCAGGCAAGAAGGATCTGGCAGCTGAAAAGGTAGGTCATTGGGCCTGTTTACGAAAGGACTGGCCCCTGCCCTCACCCGAAGATTGTGCAGGTGAACTCCCTGTTCTAGGTCTGAAAGAACTCTGAGATCTGCCCCTACCACATCTAGATCTACCCCTAGACTGAGAATCATAAGAAGGATACGTCCACCCCTTAGCAGGCCAATTCCTACTAAACTTTGGAGGCTGTACTTGCAAAAATCTTTAACAGCCTGCATGGACTTAGCCTTGTCTTCCATTTTCTTCAAGACTGACTCCACAGGTGAACCAAACAACACATCAGACTGTAAAGGAGCATCCAAAATCCTTGTCTTAACATGGTCAGATAAATTCTGATCCCTCAGCCATGCGTGCCTGCGAAGAACTGAACCAGTGGCAGCCACCCTAGACGAGGCCTGTACAGCATCAAAACCACATTGTAAAGAATGCTTACCCACCTGCTCTGAAACATGCACCAAATCTTGTAATTCTTTACACTCAATGCCTTCCGCCAGAGCATCCACCTTAGACTTCAATTGAGAAAGAAGATAGTTTTGATATTTCAACATATGAAACTGGCATAGCTAGGGTAGAAGAAGTATAGACTTTCTTTCCCCATCTATCCAAAGCTCTGGCCTCTTTATCTGGAGGAACCGGATTTTTTACAACAGAGGCCTTGACACCCTTAGGTCCCTGACTAACAGTTTCTGGGTCTGCCCTAGGACTCTTATAAAGATATTTATGAGCTTCAGGCACCCTGTAATACCTATCCGGTTTAACAGGAGCAGGAGGCAGATAATCAGGATTAAGTGAAGCCTCTGCAAACACATCTTCCACAACATCCAGAACAGGAGGTATAGCCAAGGGCCTATGCTGGGGTAAAAGCAAAAATTCCCTAAGCCTTTTCCTGGAATCAGAGAAGTCCTGACCTTCCCACTTAAAATGTTCCCTCATGGAATGAAGAGTCTCTGAAAAAGAAAAATCCTCTGGAGGAGAAGCAGAAGGAGTAGAATCATCTGCATCAGAATCAGAATAAGGAGAGTACTCCTGCAAGTCTTCAGTCAAGACTCAGAAACATCCAAGCCTGCTCAAAACTCCCCAACTCTGGCTCCACCCTAGACCTCTTATCAGGAGGGGGCAAAGAACCTCTAATCAGAGTAATCAAATCTTCTGCCATTTTAAGCATGTGCTTCTTGGGCACAGACCCTGCTGCACTAGGAGTGACACCAACAGAAGCTAAACCTGGCCTGCCTCTGGGAGAAGCCTTGGAAACAGAAGGAGAGGGCCTAACCACCCTAGGAAGGGATGGGAGTACAGTAACTTGGGAAGCCCCTTCAGCCTGACCTGCCTCCTGAGAGGCCACATCCTGCAATATCAAAGTCTCCCCCTGGGACTCCAGAGAAGCCTCCGTCGGAACCACCGGTTCCACTGACGCCTCTAAAGAACAGACGTCCGGAACGGACGACTCTTCTTGCCTGGGTTTAACTGCTTTGTCTTTGCGCTTCTTCGAAGAAGCGGCGGAGAATCCGGCGGCATATTATAATTGCACCGCTTCAAGACCAGCCTAGCACAATCTAACCTTCGCTTAACAGTGCGCTTATTGAACTTAGCACAAAAGCGACACCCAACAACGTCGTGCTCAGGCCCCAAACAAGGAATACACAAAGAATGATAATCCCTATGCGGTATCTGTTTCCCACAAGAAATACAGTTATTCACTTTTTCTGACATCCGGTAAAACACGGAGGCAAGAAAAAACCAAAATATTCCCCAACGGGGTACTTAGCCAACTTTGATTCGGTCTGAAACTCCGAACTCGAAAAATTTCAGAACGCCGAACGGCACTTGCAACGCTGCTTCTGCATCGGACCATGCGGCAAAAAAGACTGAGGATATGACGTTGGTCATGCGCTTTTGTACCCTGATGTCAGTTTTAAGCGCCTTGACCGACGTCAGCCTTATACTTTGGTATTCGGGCCGACCGAGGACAGCGGACTACCCATATGTAAGGACTGCAGCAATGTGAGATGAAGAACATCTAGTTCAGATCATGAGCCACTACAAGAACAAAACACTGGGCAATGACAAAAAAATGAGACACTGGTGCTTTCCCACCCATCTGATGGAGAGGGAAATTTAAGGAATGGGTAGTGGAAATTACTCAGACAGAAAGCTCTTCTGAAAATTTAGCAAGGGAGTGGGATAAAACTACAGTGGAGTTAAGGCTGGAAATAAATGAAAGGGAGATACGTGCAAGAAGCAACAAGATTTAGAGGGACTGACAAATGAAGTACTGCCAAATAGGAGGAAACTCACAGAAGAAGAGGAGCAACTGCAGAATGCTAGACATAAAATAAGAAATTACCTTAATATGCATGAGTTTAGAAAGATTGCTGTTAAGCAACCATTTTTTGATCACTCTTGAACACAAACTTTTAGCAAAATTCAGGCAACAGAAAATAGAAAGAGCTGTTGCCAAGCTTAGGGAGCCTGTAACAAGGAAAGTACGGTTGTTTACCTACCATAAATGTAGATGTTAGAGTGTATTCACTGTTGCAGTCATTACACTTGGGTTATCCTGCTGGCAGGCGACCAGAGTTCCAAATTCTTGGTCCGGCGTCAGTTGCTGTCACCTCTTCCCTGATGTCAGTGCGCCAGGGGTATAAAAGTTGCAACAGACGCAATTTTCTTCAGTTTTTCTTGCCCCAGTTGTCAGGTGCCCCCAGACTGGCATACTTGTATCTTTTCAGCCCAACAACCATGCATATATTACTATAAACATTTCTTTCATCTACAAGCAAATATACCACATAGGTTGTATAGAGTTGAGAAGTACAGAATAGTCCCAGCAAAGAGGGGGATGGTGGGTGGGTAACCAGGACTGCAACAGTGAATACACACCAACATCTACATTTATGGTAGGTACACAACTGTACTATGTTCATAGTGTTTCACTGTTGCAGTCATTACACTTGGGTAGAATCCCAAAGCTGAGGTTGGGTGGCTGGGTCTAGACTGGATTTGGTGAGGCTAACAAGCCCTGCAGAACTGCGGTGACGAAGCCTGCTCTGGATTTGGAGTAGAGAGGTAGGTGTTAGTGCTTGGTAAAAGTGTGCACCAAGCTCCAGGTTGCAGCTTCTAAAATATCCTTGGTTGGTACCCCTCTGAGGAAAGCTGCTGAAGTGGCTGCTGCTCTGGTAGAATGAAGCCTAATGCCCTTAGGCACATATTTGCCATGTTGTGCATAACAGAAGCGGATGCAGTGTCCTATCCATTTGGAGATTGTAGCATATGCTGCAGGATCACAAGGAAAACCTATTACAAAGCAGACAAAAGTTGTTCAGTTTTTCTGAAAGCTTTTGTTTTGTCCAAGTAAAATCGTAGCTGCCTGTGTATATCCAAAGCGTGCAGAAGTTTTTCCCCTTTACTCTGGAGATTAGGGTAGAAAGTAGGCAAATGAATTGTTTAGTTTAAGGACACATTGGAGACCACTTTTGGCATGAATGTTGGGTTTGCTCTTGGAGAAACCCTGTCTTGATGAAAAATGAGGAAAGGTTCTACAGCCATCAATGCCTGTAACTCTGAGACTCTTCTTGCTGAAGTTATTGCTAGGAGCAGAGCAGTTTTCCACGACAGGAATTTATGATCAGCTGTGCTGGCTGGTTCAAATGGAGGCAGTGTTAGTTTTTCTAAAACAAAATTGAGGTCCCAAGTTGGTACTGGTGCTCTTCTAGGGGGTCTAATATTCTTTGCCCCTCTGAGGTACTGTCGTAGTGGAGGATGTGAAAAAAACGGGAGGATCTGCACTGTAATGAGCTGAAATGGCAGAGGCATGGATTTTAATAGATGAAAATGATAGGCCTTTGTCCAACATCTCACAGTCAAGTATTGTAAAATCTGAGGTATATTAGGGACCAGTGGGTCTAGTCCTTGTGCCTGGTGTTCCAAGCACATAATCTCTTCCATTTTTCTGCATAAGATTTCCTAGTGCTGGGCCTCCTGGCTTCCACAATTATATCCACAACAGCTTTAGAGAGAGGTGCAGTCCGAGTGGCTACAATATGTCATGCTGACAGGTGTAAGGGTTCTGAGTTGACTGTGCAGAATCTGATAGTTTTGCTGTGTTAGAAGATGAGGGATTTGAGGTAGAGGCCAAGGTGGGCCTTGGGGCAGAGTTTTTAAGGTTTGGATACCAGTGCTGGCGTGGCCAGTCTGGTGCAATTAGGATAATTGTTGGCCTTTCTTGTGTGACGTTTAGAATTACCTTGGTGAGAAGAGGCATCGGAGGGAAGGCATAGACTGTCAGGTTTTTCCAGCTGAATGACAGAGCATCCACTTTCTATGCTTGAGTGTAATGAGTTCTTGTGCAAAATGTCTGTATTTGGCAATTGTGAGGGGAGGCAAAAAAGATGTCTGGACGTCCCCACTCCCTTGTTATGTTAAACACTTGTGGGTTTAGCTTCCATTCGTGAGGATCCATGAGATTTCTGCTTAGTTAGTCTGCCAGTGTATTTTTTATCCCTGGCAGGAATTGTGCTTGCAAATGTACCTGATAGGTCAGTGCTATGTTCCACAAAGTCATAGCTTGCCTGCATAGGGGGTAGGAATGCGTGCCCCCTTGCTTATATACCACATAACTGTGGTATTGTCAGTCTTTATTAATAGTTGTCCTGGATGTATTAGGTCCTTGAAGGCTGTCGGGGCATTTTGTACAGCTAGCATCGCTTTTTGATTGATGTGAAGATGCATTTGTTCCCTGGGCCACATGCCCTGAATACATTTTCCTGCCATATGTGCTCCCCAGGCATAATCAGATGCATCTGTTATTGTTTGCCTGGCTGTAGGTAAGGTGAAAGGCTGTCCCTTGTTGTGGTGACAGGCCTGGGACCACCATCGAAACTCCTGTTGTAGCCAGGGGATCAAGGTTATGATGGTCTCTAGGCTGTGACAATGCTGAGTCCAAACACTTTTTAGATACCATTGTAGTTTCCTCATATGCAGCTTTGCATATGGAATTAGTAGAATGCAGGATGCCATGAAACCCAGGGCCTGCAGAATGTTTCTTACAGGGAGCTGGTTCTTTTTTGCCATCATTTGAAAATGAGTCAGTTGCCTTAGTCTGGCGTGAGACAGTCCATCTGGGCAGTTGTATTTAAGCTTGCAGCCAGGAATATTATCTCTTGAGAGGGCACTAGTTTTGATTTCTTTTTGTTTACTGTGTACCCTAGGCAAATTAGTAACCTTTTTACAAACGCCAGGTGCTTTAAAATAATGTCCTTGCTCTCTGCTTGAATAAGGCAGTCATCCAAGTAGGGATATATTTGAATTCCTTTTTGTCTGCAAAATGCAATTACTGGAGCCAGGCATTTTGTGAAGACCCTGGGCGCAGTAGAGAAGCCAAAGGGCAGTGCAGAGAATTGGTAATGCATTGAGCCGGCTATAAATCTGAGGTATCTTCTGCACGACTGTCTGATTGGGACGTGCAGGTATGCCTCCTTGAAATCCAAAGTAACTAGCCAAGCCTCCTTGCCCAGCATGGGCAGAAGTTGTTGCAGTGTTAACATTTTGAATTTTGGAACATCCAGGAAGGTATTAAGATTGACAGGTCCAGTATTGGTCTCCAGGCTTTGTCTTTTCTGAGTACTAAGAAAAGCCTTTAGTAAAATCCTTGTCCCTGTTCTTGTGGAACTTTTTGAATTGCTCCCATATCCATAAGAGCAACAATCTGTTTTTGTGCCTCTGCCCATTGGTTTTGTGGCAGGTTTGGCATACCTTTTAGTTTTGGAAGCGTGTGGAAGTGGAACCTGTACCCCTGAGAGACTATATTCAGCACCCATTGGTCTTGGGTGATCATGTGCCAATTGTTTGAGAAAAGTGCTAGCTTTCCCCCTAGGGGTGCTGTCAACTGTTAAAAGCTTGGCATTTGCAGAGGGAAGTCATTGTGTCCGTTTCCTATAAGGTTGTGATTGGTCTTCCCCTCCTTTGGGGGCTGAAGCACCCCATTGTTTAGGTCTGTAGGAGCCTTGGGGCTGAGATCTGCCCCTTGGGCATCTGTATCTGCCAATGTGGCCTGTGACACTGGAAAGGACCAATTTTTTGAAGGCCAGTTTCTGCTAAATCTAGGTGGTTGAACCTGTATGAAATCTTTCACTGTTTGCATTGACTTTGCTTTATCCTCCATTTTGTTTAACACCTCTTCTGCCTTAACACCAAAGTATCATGCGGTAGTGGAGCATCCAACAATTTTACCTCAACATGATCACGTAAACTTTGTTCTTTCAACCAATGTCTTCAAATAACTGAGCCTGTAACTGCGGCTCTAACAAGAAGCCTCTAATGAATCAAAACCACATTGCAGAGTATGCTTTCCCACTTGTTCAACTGCATGCAATAATTCCTGCATTTCTTTACTGTCAGGATTTTCTGTATTTGTAACAATTTTCTGCTTTAACAATGACATGAGATACTGTTAATATTTAAGCATGTGAAACTGAACTGACAGTTTAAAGCTCTTACAGCTAAAGTAGCAGAAGTGTATACTCCCCCCCCCCCCCATCTGTCCAGAGCTCTGGAATCCCTATCTGAGGGGACAGGATTTTTGACAGTGGAAGCTTTAACCCCTTTAGGACCCTGAAAAATTGTTTCTGGGTCCGCAGTGGGTTTTTTGTAAAGAAATTTATGATAGTCAGGGATCCTGTAGTACCTGTCTGGCTTTACTGGTGCAGGGGGTAAAGAATCGGGAGACAGACTGGATTCAGAAAAAAAAAATCTACAATATCAAGCACAGGGGGGATATCCAGGGGCCTGTGCTGAGGTAATAAAAGGAAATCTGTGAGCCTTTTCTTGGATTCTGAGTAATCCTGGCTCTCCCAGTGGAAATGCTCCCTCATGGTGTGCAATGTTTCCCCAAAAGAATAATCCTCAGGTGGTGAGGCTGAAGGAATGGACTCTTCAGCATCAGAGTCCTCATAAGGAGGGAGAGAATAGCCCTGATTACCAGAGGAATCAGAGGAAATGGAAACCTGATCAGAGGAATCATAATCAGTATCTTGCCTAGGCCTTCTGTCAGGAGGGGGATGGGAGCCCCTGATTAAAGTAATAAGGTCTTTGGCCATTTTAAGCATCTGTTTCTTTGGCATGGATGACTGTTCTGGAGAATGCTGCACTTGTTTCCTTGTCTGACTTGGCTGCTGTAGTAGCCTTAAATTGTAAGCTGTGAAGGTCTGAAGATGCCCTCAGAAGCCGGTGCCTGCTCAGCAGCTCCGGACCCATCTGAGGGCATAGTTTCCGTAGGCCCAATACCTTGAGTTTCCACAGGCCTCGGGGCCTCCACGTGGCTGCCTGTTACAGCCTGTGGCTCTGAGGTAGCAGGTGTCAGGGTCTGCGAAAGTGCCTCACTGAGAACCAGCGACTGGCCTAGAAGAGGCTTCATCTGTTTTGCACCTCGGATGCCTGTCTCTTTCTTAGTCTTTACATTTTTTTATACATTCCAGTCGTCGGTTGATCCAACGGCATTATATAGTTAAATCTTCAGCCAAAGTAATGTAAAGCAAATTCAAACAGACATTTAATAGTGCATTTATTGAATCTAGCACAAAACCGACTAGTAACATTGTGATCAGGGCCTAGGCAAGGAATGCAATAAGAGTGAAAGTCCTTATGAGGCATTTGCTTCCCACAAGAAATACAATTATTAACTTTTACAGACATTGGTCTGGAGCAAGAAAAGTTTCCCCAACAGGGTACTTAGCTTTACTGAATACTTCAGTTCTGAAATTCAGTTTTGAAATTCAGTTTTGAAAATCTCAGGAGTCTGCCGACCGGCACTTGCAAACCGCTTTTGCTTTGGGCACCGCGCGGCAAGAAAGACACGAGCAAATGGTGTTGGTTGCAACTTTTACACCCCTGGTGCACTGATGTCAGGGAAGAGGTGACAGCAACCAACGCCAGACCAAGACTTTGGAACTCGGGCCAACTGCGGGTCGCCTGCCAGCAGGATATCCCAAGTGTAATGACTGCAACAGTGAAACACGATGAACATGACAAGAGATCCTGTAGCAGCATTAAATGTTTATGAAATTCCAAAAGTCTTTGTATAAAAGCAGAGAAATATGGAAATCAAGAAAAGGGAAATATTTATGGAAGAATAAAATATGCCAAGGTTAGAGGTAGATGAGGCTCAATTACTAACACTATAGCAAGAAATGAGATAAAAAAGGTGATGTATAACCAGTCTACAGGAAAGTCCCCAGGAATAGATAGCGTTCTGTGAAGTCTGGAAGCTAGGAGAGAAAAAATTTATAAAGATCTGAAGGTCAACAGTATTTTAAGAAGAGTAGAAGTACCAATATTTAATTATTTATTTTACATTTGTTAACCGGGAAATTCCGACTGGACCAGGTCCATTTTCAGAGGAGGCCCAGGGAGAAAAGCTCCAGCATCAAGTTATACAAATACAGTACATCCAGCATAATACACAAAACAGGTTATATCATGTATGCTGAGCATAGTAATAGAACAAGAAATTAATAAAACACTCCAGGTAAGAGAGGATATAGAACATGGGTAAAAAGACAATGTCAGTTATACATTGGTAAGAGAAGAAAAGTTATCAAGTAAGATTCTATAGTTAAAAGTACCCTTTCAGATAAACAAGCCTACAGGGGATCAGAGAGTAGTTTGGGCAGTTAATAGTAGTATGGGTAGGGTTATGTGATACAAGTGCATAACCAGGTACTAAGAAGGTGTGATTTGAGGGAGTTTTTGAATATGGATGTGGAGGGGGCAGTGGACTCAGATGGGGGAGAGTTCCAATTTCTGGCAACGGTGTGGGAGTAGAGCACTTTCCCTGCTTTGTTGTTAGCCTTTGTGATGGAGAGGACAGATTTTTCACTGGATCTTAGGTATCGGTTTGCAGTATAGACAGTAAGTAGGTTGGATAATGAAGGTTTTTTTTTCAGGATATTTGAGAATATTGTAGGCTGTGCCCAGCTGGTAATAATTAAGTAGCTGTGGTAGCTCAAGCCATTTTCGTTTTTTTTATTGCAGCACAGTGATGGGTTCTATAGGTTGAGTTAGTAGGAAACTTGGCTATTTTATTGTAGCATGATTCTAGTTTGTCTAGGTCACATCGTCCGATTTGGAGTGGAGAGGAGGTGGCTTTGTGCTAGAGTGACTCTTGCTTTTTGTGAGAGAAAGGACTTGTGCCTGTATAGGGAGCCTAGTTTTTTGTGTACTAGTTTTATGGTATGAAATGTGAACATCAAAGTGGAGATTATCTATTTCAATGCCCAGAAGTTTGGTGTGGTATTAGTTGGATACCTGATATCCATTTTTCTACTGAGTTAAAGGTATCTTGAGCGAGTGTATGTAGGGTGGTGGGAGATGTGGTGGAGCAGATCAGGGTTGAATCATCCACATATTGTACGAGTGTGGCATGTTGTGTAGAGCTACTGAGGTTATTTGTGAAGAGAGAGAATGGCGGGCCCAGTACAGAGCCCTGTGGGACTCCTGTGGTGGTTAGAAGTTGTGTAGACAGAGTTCCTTTCCAATGGACTGATTGTTGACTGAGATCGGTAGCTTCTGAGCCAGGCTATAGTAGAGGAGGTGAAGGATGATGTTAGAGAGTCTAGTAGGATGGAGTGGGAGACCATATCAAATGCTTTTGAGAGGTCTAGGAAAATAGCCGATATCTTTGTTATCATTCCTGTGAAGGTTTATATAATTAGTGAAGGATAGAAGGGCTGTGGTAGTGCTGTGATGTGGACAGAAACCGTGTTGTGTGTTAGATAGTAGATTGTGTGTGTTAAGAAATATCACTAGCAAGTGGATGCGTTTCTCAAAAATTTTGGATAAGGGTTAAAGGATGGCAATAGGTCAGTAGTTGGAGAATTCGTAAGCATTCCTCTCCATAAAGGAGGCAATTATGTGAGATACTTTCCAGAGTTTGGGTATGTAGGATTCTAGTATGGAGCGGTTGATAAGGATGGAGACAGGATATGACAGGGAGTCACTAGCCATTTTTAGGTATGCAGCAGTTAAGTTATCAGATGCCAGTGTGGTTGGCTTTAGTATTAGGAGGAGTTTTTTGGATAGTTGGTGGGCACTGGTGATAGGTTAGGTTGCGATTGAGGTAGACTGTTTTTGGTTATTTGACTGGACAGGGATAAGATGGATTTAGTAAAATGGTTATTAAATTGAGAAGCTATGTCTAGGGTATTGTTAGTAGATCTGGGTGCTGGAGTTGTGGTTTTGCCTGGCTTTAGTAGGGAGTTAATGGCATGCCAGAATTTGTATGCATTATTTGAATATTTCCTTTGGGTGCTAAGAAAATAGTTTTGTTTACTTTAGATTCAGCCTTGGCCTTGTTTCTAAGCTGTTGATGGTATTTGCCTGGAGCTAGGGGTTTTCTCAGTTTTCCAGATTTTCCAGGCTTTATTCTCTAGCTTTTAGTAAGGCTCTGGTATTCCTATTTAGCCAGGGTGCGTAGTTGGCTTTAACTCTGATCTTTCTGCTGGGAGCTAGACTGTTAAGGATGTCAGACAAAGTAGTATTTAAGTAATCTACTGCCTGGTCTAACCTAAATGTTCATAGTGGTTCCCAGCTGCAGTGGCCTAGGACAATATTTAGGTATTGTGGGGTAAAGTTACGGTCATCTCATACGAATTTGTAGACTACTGGTTTGGGGTGATTGGAGTGTTTGTGGAGTAGGAAGGTGGGGAGATGATCACTTAGGTCATCTGGGAGACCGCCTACTGTATAGTGCTGCTTGTGATAGTTGGTTAGTGTCCAGTGCAGTATGGATTCTCTGTTTTCTCATCTATTCTAGTTGGCTCCTCAATTAGTTGAGAGAACCCATATAGATTGATATGTGTTGAGGGGCTGCTGGAGTTGCAGGCTGCCCAGTCAGCATTAAGGTCTCCTAGTTGGATTGTTTCCAGAGGTAGATTGTCCTTTGTCCAGTGTGGGATGTCTTCTATTATGAGTGTGTTGTTGCCGGGAGGTATGTAGCAGCATATTATATTGATCTTCTTGGTGTTTATGGATAGGACAGAAAATCGGACTTAAGCATTTTGAAAAGTGGGTGGTGTGGTGTGCAGGAGCTGGAGGTTAAGGGTATTTTTAAAGAGAATGGCTACTACTCTTCCTTTCCCATTTGTTCCATCAGATCTAAGTGTATTATACCCTGGGGGAAGAAAGTCTTCATCTTGGATACTGGGTTTAAGCCAGGTCTCTGTAATGGTAATGGTGAGTATATCAGGGTTGTAGTGGGCTATGAAAGCATGTAGGTCTGTTAACTTGTTGGTAATAACTCTTATGTTGAGATTTAGGATTAGCAGGTCAGAAGTTTGTCTGGCTGAGAGGGGATCTGGATTTGGGTGAATGTCACCAGAGGTTAGCAGAGTTCGTAGGAGTGTCAGTGTGTTTTTTAATATTGTTTGCCAGCCTGGAAGAAACCAGTGGTTGCTGCAATACCTTAAGAAGGGAAAACGTCAATAAGATCCAGCTTCACACAGGTCCATTTCAATACTAAACCATGGCTATAAATGAGTGTTAATCTACAACTGCTAAAATAAATGGGCAAAAGTGATGCCAAAATTGATAGATATGGATCAATGTGATTTTATGGAGGGGAGGCAAAACATTAAACAGAGCATTGAAGATCCAGAGGGAGGTTGAATGTAAAAAATATACCACTATCGCTGGTGGGTCTTGATGCAGAGAAAGGATTTAACAGAGTAAGCTGCAAATCTGAGCATGGCATTGGAAGCATTTGGCATTCCCTGATAAAATTATAAGGTTGATTAGAAGGACATACGAGGCAAAAATTAAAGTGGATGGGGTCCTGTCTGATAACTAGGCAGGGCTGTCCTTCCCCTTTATCTGCATTATATTTATAACCATTGATAAAGAAAATAAGGGACTCAAATTCAAGGATGTAAGTGGTACGGCAGTCAAGTAAAGCTCCCTCCATTTTCAGACATTTTATACCAGACAATACCGGAAAGGGACATTAGTGTTATGGAACATTTTAAGACAGCTTTGAATCTTTTTGAATACAAAATTAATGAAGCTAGAACAAATACAATATCAGTACATTACGTACCCATACATGATTTTATTATGTCCCCATAAACATGGATATTGCTTAAATTCAAGTATTTAGGAAAATGGATTAAAACTGATTCTGATGTGGCAGCTAAGGATATGTGGGAAGAGACTCAAGAGAATACAAAAAAACTGAGAAAGTGGAAGCTCTGTTATATGGATATTGATAGTAAGACACAAGCAATTAAAATGTTTTAGTCTCTTTATTCTTATATACACAGGCGAGTCATTTTATCAACTAGAGGAGATTTTGTGGACAGTAATTAGAGTTGAAGGACTTTATCTTGGAGAGGAAGACTGCAAGAGTGAAGTGGGATAAGATAATTCTTCCAACAAAGCAAGACGGATTGGGATTACCCAATCTGAAGGGGTATTTATGAGCAACACAGTTAAGGCACCCAAAGGAAAATTATAATTCAAAGTGTAAAGGGATGATGAAATAAAGAACAATCTCAAGAAACAAGGAGACACGAGAGACTGAAAATGCTGCATTTAAAGCACACCCAGGTCTGTAGTAGTTTTTTTTTTTTTTTAAGAAAGTTTTATTTAACTGTTTTGGAACAAACACCTATGCACTTTAGGGGTGGACATTATACAAATTATCTTGAAAAGAAAGTTTATGGCATTTAACAGGATGATAATGAGCTTCCTGGGGTTGAACTAGAGTAACTTTTTTAAATTAATTAAATTTGTGGTGCACGTCTGCTAAATTACAGTGTTAATTTAAATATTTACGAA
Source organism: Protopterus annectens (assembly GCF_019279795.1). Taxonomy (NCBI): domain Eukaryota; kingdom Metazoa; phylum Chordata; order Ceratodontiformes; family Protopteridae; genus Protopterus; species Protopterus annectens. The sequence continues at coordinate 658,891,581 of NC_056750.1, forward strand.
CAGAGTTAACGGAATGATTATGGTGCATTTTTTACTGCTAGGGTGTGCTTATAAAAACGGATGTAGTGGTTGTAATTTTATTCTGATAAAGTCTTGTGCAGGACGAAAGTGCTTAAATTACCAGTTCCTCTTTTCTTCAAGTGGCATCATCTGTGAGCGATATTTGCTTGTAACAAGTCTCTTGGGTGTCTGCTGGAGCTGGCAAAGGAGAAACGTATGCCCCAAAAAAAGATGTGGGGCAATCTGCAAGCCAACTGTGACCTTTGGAGGGTGGGCAGGAGATCCAAATGCATCCTGTAGGGGTGGGCATTCAGCTCTTCCAGCTTTATTTGGTGTGGGTGCATGAAGTGTGCACTCACATGGGAATGATGTAGTGGCCCTGAAGTAACATGCGTCGCAAGTGCCCTGTGCAGCAAAGGTGTTAGGATCAAAAAATATACATGCTCTTTGCAGAGATGCCTGTGAGGATACTAACCATTCATGGCTGACTGACAGCCCATCATTCATCTTTTTGTACTGGTTTGGAGGAATGAATGGGCCCTAGTCTTAATGGGAAAGAGTAAACAGAAAAAGTAAAAAAATGTTAAATTAGGTTTCCGTTGCCTCCACTACTGCAACTGTACTGGGATTTAAAACTTAGTATCTCAGAAAAAAGTGTGTGGATTGTGAACTCATGGTAATGTCTCTGGTGAATGTAAAGTGAATATGGATTACCCTGTTGTGCCAGTCCATACACCTTTAACCAGCTCAGTTTCATACAAAATTAAATTCAACTTCTAATGTAGGAAAGTCTCAATGTTTTGAGGCTTAAATGTCAATGTTTTTAGTGCTACTGCTAAAATGAATTTTAAAATGGAATAATTTCAAGGCTACACTTAGGAGCAGCCCTTTTAGTCAACCTACTGCTCCCCCAGTACTATAAATTTCCAGGTTGCTTCAGCCTTCAACATTTCCCTCCACCATTACTTTCACCACTTCCTTTCCCAGAATACCAAAACTGCATAAAAACTAGAAGGCATCTCACCATATCCTGTTTCTGTTATTCCTTCCTTGTATGCATTAACTGTTCTTACATAAGCGTTCCTACTTCAATTTACAATGCGTGTGCTTCTAATTACTACAAAGCTGTATAAAACTTGTCTCCACACAAACACATATGCACATCTGTCCTCTGTTTAAAAAGAGGCGTACCTAGTTTTGCCACCTTGTCAATCCTAACAAGCAGATTTCAGGACGGTAATGCACACGTGTGTGCGAGTAAGACTAAGGAAGAGCACCACAGTTGTAAAAAAGTATGAAGACAAGCATGCTTAGCGACAGCCAATTATAAACTTCATGATTTGATCACAGTGTGCCAAATTAATTACGACTGGTGGCTACTTAAAAATTTAAAGGATGTTTGGAATGACTGGCATAAAGCGATTCAGTAGGCTCATTCTCTTCTAATATCAAGCATTTCTGTGAGTATAAGAGGGTAAATGAGAGTTATTATGCAACAGACTATACATTTTCAGTCTCCATAACCACGGATTTGTAAATGGGTATGTAGAAGGAAGCATACTTATGTCAACATGCTGCTGCACTGACATTAGCAAACCAATTATGATCTGGTAACAAATGGATCCCAGTTTATAGAATATGCACTCAGTAGTCAATGAAACCATTTTTACTGTCCTATTAAAGCATCAGTCAAAACACTCACTCAATTGTGTGCGTGTAATGCCAAAGCTCCAGGACAATGTCCTTGCAGGAACACAGACAAGATTTTTAAGCAACTTTAAACCTTCAGAATAATTTCTACTCAATGTTCACTTTTCTTCACCCAGTCTTCAATCACAATTTCCCCAAGAACTCAGCACAAATTGATTTGTTATAACTAGACTTGCATAGAATTCAACTACATGTCTTTGTTGGCATTATTCTTTGCCAGCAACTAATACCCCCCCCCCCCCCCCCGAGAGACTGACCACATTAATGTGGCTTTTCTCTTAACACTACATGTAGCTGTCTTGATGTGCCACAGATGGAAATGGTCAACACCTTTAAATTTCCAAGCATATTACTCTACCCCACCTGCAAATACAGTTTGCACTACAACTTGTAACAAAAAGAATCAGTTGGTCCCAATAGAATTTTGGGAAAGAGTGTTTCCTTGCTCAGAGGAGCAAGCTACATTAAAAGTCAGACACACAGACAGACACACACATACATTGTGTGTGCACATATACATACACACACACATACACATACACACACACACATACACACATATACACAAACACATATACATACACACACACACACACACACACACACACATACATACACACACACACATACATACACACACACACACACACACACACACACACACACACACACACACACATACACACACATACACACACACATACACACACATACACACACACATACATACACACACACAACACACACACACACACACACACACACACACACACACACACACACACACACACCACACACATACACACACATATACATATTCAGAAGCTCGAAACTAAAATCTCAAAATTTCTGTATCTCGAGCCCAAGAAGATGAATCCACAAAACAACGAACACTGAAAACCGCGAAATTCAAAACCTCGAATACTGGAGATTTTGAATTTTGCGGTTTTACCACACACAGAGTTCAGTCTTAAAATGGATACTAACCCAACAAAAATTATCCATTTTATCATCTTTCCCCATTCAAGAAAGCACTGTTGCTGCTGAATCAGCTGACTTGTTTGGCTGTCTGCTGACACTTATAGATTTAGAGATGGAACTGTCAACACCAAGATTTAAAATGCTAATATTTTTCATTGCCCTTCGCAAAGTCAGACCCTAATGATGAAGGATACAAGTTTTATCTCATTTCTGAGAAACTAGATCAAACTAGTATTTGACAGTGCCTAGGGATAAGGGCTGAGGGTTTTGGGGGGGTGACTTCTGCAGTATGTGTTTTGTAATTTCACTCCTGCAGATTTTGAAATGGATAATCCCTACGTATTGAGAAATCTTAACTAAATTTTCCTACCAAAAAGTAATAGTGCAGGCTTCACTGAAATTTTACTTCTCTGTTTAACTCTTCCACTTCTGCAGTAGGCAGCTCATACCTATGCTGATGACTGAAGTGGCTTGACAACACATGGTCGGAATATTTAGGCAGCCTGTTAAATTAGCTAGGACTGAAGTAATGTAATATGAACACTTTAAACATAATAAACAGTTCTCAACAGCTCCACTCAGACATTTGCAGTTCTTTACATAATCGAAATGACAGAGGGAGAACGGTCACACTGGAGTCTATTTGTTTTTCCAGTTCAGTCTTGTCACCATAGTATTACACCAGCAAGGTGTAAAATCATTTGGTTCAGATCACGTTCTAAAAATATGTGCTGCAGCAAACAAGTAAAGCTGCTGGGTAGTGTACAGAGAACACAGTGAAATATGGAAGGACAAATAAATAGGAACCAACAGTCACCTTTTAAAGTATACAAAAAAAAAAGAGAGAGAGAGAGAGAGAGAGAGAGAGAGAAGTTTAAACCAAAAATTCAGGTCTTTCAATGTCCCCAGGGGTATGTAAACGGTTCTGCTTATTTTGAGCTCATTAAGTAAGCAACCCTTTAGTCAAGGAACAGCAGTCTTGTGACTCCAATGTACGCAACACTCTTCTCTTTGAGCCTTAGCACACCAAACTCAATGAAATATTAAACGGAAATAGCCCTGCAGCAAATCAAAGCTGCATGCCACCCATCCGCATCTTGATTTTAATGCCATCTAGCACATTGCTGTAGTGGTGAAGGGCATTAAGGTGACACATACCCTACAAAAATTACACAGGAAGCCATAAATGTGCAATATGCATTTGACAGAATGCCGAAATATTTCTATAACAGTCATGGAACTGTGAAATACTGATTCAAGGCAGCAAAGCAAGAAAAAAGATGACTTTAGTTTGTAGTCTTAACCACAGATTACATTTTAAATACTCCCTGAATTAGCTTTGGGTCCCCCCCCCCCCATTTTTAAAACTTCCAAGCATGAAGGGCAGTATAGGTCGTTTAAAAGTAACACACCACACAGGACTCTACATTCAATGAATTTTGAACAAAAAAAAGTTATTAAATGCCTCTTGGGGGGGGGGGGGTCATTACCAAGTTGTGGACTCTGTCCATTCTAACCTGATGGTCAGTGATATCTTGCTGTTTGTTCTTACTCGTGCGTTTTCCTGGTTCTGTAAAAGATGCAACAAAGCAGTTGTCAAGGTCAGGTGATCAGGATAATGCTCTGCATACATACACAAGACAAAGCGGGTGCCTATAACTGTGAGAGTGGTACCCTCCCAGGGCTATTTATGAACATCAGACAAACGGAGCTGTGCGCGTAACCTTTACATCACAGCACATTCTGTATGCTTCCAAATGTACTTTCTAGATTCTAAGATCCAATAAATTATTAACAAGTTTTTTCAATTTTTTAGGACCATCTGCAATTTGGTATGCAATGTGGATGATCCCCCTGGGAACAATGGCATCCCTTCACCAGGGAAGATACTCGAAGATCATAAGTTAACTTTCAGAACTGCATGTTCAAACAGCATTAGATAACTTACAGAACCAGTCTAAAATACCAAATTCAAAGCAAAGAAGCTTACAGTGGAACCTCCATGCCTAAAATAAATCATCTCAACCAAGAGAGTACCTGGGGACAGAGGGAAGATTAAAACAGTTAAATGAAAAGCTGAATATTTACTAGGCAAAACAGGATACTAGTATCACTTCAGCTTTATACTGGACAACAGATTAGTTGCAAGGGACATTATGACCAGGGTAACTAGTCTGTTCTACAGTGAAAACAGTGAGATGTAAAAAGACAACTGCTACTTAGAGGGGATGAGTAAATAGGCGATACAGAAAGAATTGACTACTACTACTACTAAATGCATATAAGCAAGGTAAAACAGAACAGAGGACTATGCCAAGAATAAAGTCAATACAGAAGACATTGCATCACAACAAAACTGTTTTGTGATTCCTTGCATCATTCTATGGTACTCTCCTTCCAAGTACCCACATCCATGCCAGGTTTGCCAGCGGCTCCTCCTTTCTCCAGAGTTCCAAACTATACAATAGGAGGAAGCTACTACATGGAGCAAAATCCCAAAAAGGGAAGGCATCTCTGATCAGTATTGGCAAAAAACTACGGGCACTCATAAAATCATCTAAGGCCAGCTTAGAGAGAAAAATTGCACAGGACACCAAGGATATTCACAAGGCTTTCTTTAGTTATGTTAGGAACCTGGGTGAGAATTCCCAGATATGCTCAGAATTACTCCAAAATGACAAAATACATCGAACCCACAGACATTGCCAACATCCTAGCTGAAAGGGTCAGCGCAAACTCCCCCCCCCTCCCCACCAAAAGGGCAAATATCTAACCCAGCAGAGTGCTACCCCCCCTGACATCTCAGATGCTCAGGTAAGAGCCACCCTCTACAAAGCAAAAAACACAGCATCAATGGGACCAGACGGTGTCCCGGGCTGCATCCTACATGAACTCCAAGAAGAGCTAAACCCAAACATAAAACTACTGTTCAATCTTAGCCTTACTACAGGATATATGTACCCAAAGAGTGGCGTACAGCCACAGTGGTCCCTCTCCACAAAGGTGGTGCCTCAATGAATCCTGGAATCTATCGCCCCATAAGCCTGACTAGCTTGGTCTGCAAAGCTATGGAAAGGATCATCATGGACTTCAGAGATATTAGGGACCTACAGACACTGGATCCTACCCAGTTCGGCTTTGTTAAGGGCAGATCCTGCCTCTTAAACCTGGTTGATTTCTTTGAACCAGTCACCAAGGCCATTGACGAGGGGAAGGTGGTCCACACAGCCTACCTGGACCTCGCAAAAGCCTTCGATACAATACCCTACTCGGGCATTATAGATAAGCTCACCAGCTTAAATATAACCCCCTATGTCACTAGATGGGTTGCAAACTGGCTCAAGGACAGAACACACTGTTAGAATTGCTGGAGCCATGTCAGACTCCAAACCAGTTACAAGTGGCATCCCACAAGGCTCAGTCCTGGGACCTCTCGTTCAGTATACATTTCTCGGAGGTACAGCTCAACACGGAAGGACTGTGGCTGACCAAGTTCGCAGATGACTGCAAACTGGGCGCCATAATCGACTCTCCAGCCGACACAAGCATCCTCCAAAAGGGCCTCATAGAAACAGACAACTGGTGCCAGAGCCATGGCCTCAAGCTAAATGCCAAAAAGTGTATAGTCATCCCCTTTGGCAAAAACTAAGTGCCCACAAATTACCACATAGGTGGTAATTCATTAAGTACAGAAGTAATTAGGGACCTGGGGACCCAAGTTGATAGCAATCTCTCATTTGACAACCACGTGGAAAAAGTGGTTAGAAAAACATTTTATATAGCCCACCTAATCATGAAGGGATTCACATCTAGATCAAGGGAGGTCATCGTGCCTCTTTACTCATCCCTCATCAGGCCCATAATTCAGTACAATGCCCCTTTTAGGATGTACCTTACCAGACACCTGCAGCAACTGGAAAGACCCCAAAAGTACCTCACCAAGAGGATCAAAGGGCTCAAACATATGCCATATGCTGCCCGGTTAAAGAAACTCCAGCTCTACTCAGTGGCATACCGCCTGCTCAGAGGCGATCTGTGCCTGACATATAAAGCCATGTCCAACCCAGAATTAATGGACATAAGGCACCTCAGAAAATCCAAATCCCATTGAGCTATGCGCTCGAGACTTGAACCTCAACACTGAAATAAATAGGACATGCTGGAGGGACAGATTCATAACCCAGAGGCTCCCTTCACTCTGGAATAAAATCCCAGTCCAGGTTAGGCAGAGTCCCTCATGGACTCTCTTCAAGAGGAATCTTGATGAGTGGATGGGAGATCATATCTTTACCCTGGGTATCACTTTTGTGTCACTGTTAGACAGAGGCACAGTATACTAACCTTGAAAAAGGGCATAGCAAAATTATTTTAACATGGGTGGTGAATGCCAAACACACTCTGGCTAGGCTTATAAATGCCCTAGGGCAGAGCCTAGTATGAAACTATGAACCTAAAACACCATCTGGGACCAGTTATGGGAGTCTCAGCCTTCCCCATTCTACAGGGGGTGGTTCTGTTATGTCCTGTTTATCATGCGTGGGGCACAAGAGCCAGACATGAAGCATATTGCCCTGTTTCTGCAGCAGCTCAGCTATGATAATCACCCTTTACCCCTTTGAACCACACCCCTTAATGCAGAGTCCTCAGCCTCCAACTGGAATTACTGCAGGGAATGCCTACACAACAGCCCATCCCTCCACTGCTGCTCTGCCAGGAAGACATACTAAAGTGAACTCAGGTCAACTGGGCTACAATCACAGATTTATTCCCCGATGCACAGAAAAGTACAGTTTTGTACCTACCATAAATGTAGATGTTCGCATGTTCACACTGCTGCAGTCATCACACTTGGGTTATCTGCCATCAGGCGGTCCCGCAGTCGGCCTGAGTTCCAAAGTCTTGGTCCGGCGTTGGCTGCTGTCACTTCTTCCCTGACGTCAGTGCGACAGGGGTATAAAAAAAGAGGCAGCCGACGCCATTTTCTTCAGTTTTTCTTGTCCCAGATGTCAAGTGCCCCCAAATAGGAAGGCAATACATAATCCTAAGTAAATTACATAAGTAGAAAATAGCTACAGCTGTAAGCAAATACACCATATAGAAATACATCTTAGAGATTGTATAAACAGAGAGCTATAGATAAAACCCAGGTAAGAAGAGGGGAAGGTGGGAGGGTAACCTGGACTGCAGCCGTGTGAACACTAACATCTCCATTTATGGTAGGTAGAAAACTGTACTGTGTTCATAGTGTTACACTGCTGCAGTCATCACACTTGGGTTGAATCCCAAAGCTAAGGCTGGGTGGTTGGTACTAAACAGGGTTTGGAGAAGCTAGTAGGCCCTGCAAAACTGCAGTGGCAAAGCCAGTTCTGGTTTTTGAGTATAGAGGTAAGTGGTAGTGCTTGGTGAAGGTGTGCACTGAACTCCAAGTTGCAGCTTCCAAAATATCCTTGGCTGGTACCCCTCTGAGAAAGGCTGCTGATGTTGCTGTAGCCCTGGTGGAATGAGGCCTAATGTTACCAGGTACAGGTTTCCCATGGTGTGTGTAGCAGAAACGGATACAATGTCTTATCCATTTTGAAATGGTCTGTTTTGATATAGGCTTTCCCTGAGATCCTGCAGCATAGGATACAAAGAGCTGATCAGATTTTCTGAAAACCTTTGTTTTATACAAGTAGAAACATAATTGTGAATGTCCAAAGAGTGTAGGAGCCTTTCCCCTTTATTCTGGGGGTTTGGATAAAAGGTAGGTAAATGAATGGTTTGGTTTAGAGCCACACTGGATACTACCTTTGGCATAAAGGAAGGGTTAAGTTCATAAAGAGACTCTGTCTTGATGAAAATTGATGAAAGGCTCCACTGCCATTAGGGCCTGTAGCTCTGAGACTCTTCATGCTGAAGTTATTGCTAGCAGCAGGGCAGTTTTCCATAAAAGTTGTAAATCAGCTGAAAAAGCTGGCTCAAAGGGAGTTAGTGTAAGTTTTTCCAAAAACAAAATTGAGGTCCCAAGTTGGTGTTGGTGGTCTTTGGGGCAGTCTTATGTTCTTAGCCCCTCTGAGGTACCATATTAATAATGGATGTGAAAAAATAGGAGGCTCTGTGTTGTAATGAGCTGAAATAGCTGAAGCGTGGATCTTTATAGATGAAAAGGAAAGGCCTTTGTGCAACATCTCAGTTAAATAATTGCAGAATATGAGGAATATTTGGGACAAGAGGATTTTGGCCTTTAGCCTGGTTCCAGGCGCAGAATCTTTTCCATTTGTTTGAGTAGGCTTTCCTGGTGCTGGGTCTCCTGGCCTCCAGAATGACATCCATAACAGCTGTAGAGAGAAGTGTTGACTGGTTGTTTTAGATGATCTGCCATGCAGCCAGATTTTAAAGTCTTGTACTGGCTGTGTAGAATCTGATTGTTTTGCTGAGTCAGCAGGCGAGGGATTTGAGGTAAAATCCATTGTGGGCCTTGAGCCAGATTCCTTAATATTGAATACCAGTGTTTGCGTGGCCAGTCTGGAGCAATGAGTATCATTTGTGGCCTCTCTAATCTGGCTTTTAGCAGCACCTTTGCCAGAAGAGGCAGTGGAGGGAAGGCATACACTGTTAGTGTTTTCCAACTGAAAGAGAGGGCATCCACTTTCCAGGCTAGTGTGTGGTATGTCCTTGTACAAAACTTTTGCAGTTGGCAGTTTTGGGGGGAGGCAAACAGATCTATGCTGGGCTCCCCCATTTTTGAGTTATCATTGCGAATACTTGTGGGTCTAGTTTCCACTCGTGAGGATCCATATTATTTCTGCTTAGTTTGTCTGCCAATGTATTTCTTTCCTGGCAGGAATTGTGCTTGTAGTTGAACTTGGTAGGTCAGTGCTGTGTTCCACAAGGTCATTTCTTGCCTGCATAAGGGGTAGGAATGTGTGCCCCCTTGTTTGTTTATGTACCACATCACTGTGGTGTTGTCCGTCTTTATTAGAAGTTGTCCTGGATGTAGGAGGTCCTTGAAAGCTGTTAGGGCCATTTTGTACAGCTAGCATCTCTTTTTGATTGATGTGGAGATGCATTTGATCTGCAGACCATTTGCCCTGAATACACTGTCCTGCCATGTGTGCTCCCCAGGCGTAATCCAATGAGTCTGTTGTCATTGTTTGCCTGGCTGTGGGCAAGGTGAAAGGCTGACCCTTGTTCAGGTGATATGTCTGAGCCCACAATAGAAACTCCTCTTGAAGGCAGGGAATTAGTGGTATTAGTGTTTCCAAGCTGTGGCTGTGTTGGTCCATACGCTTTTCAGGTACCATTGTAATTTCCTCATATGCAGTTTGGCATATGGTATTAGTAGTATGCAAGATGCCATGAATCCTAAGGCCTGCAGAATTTTTCTTGCAGGGAGTTGGGTCTTTGTTGCCATCATTTTGAAGTATTGAGTCAGTTGTCCTTGCTTGTCTGGCATGAGATAAGCCATCTGGGCCATTGTATTTAAGCTGGCACCCAGGAATATTAGGTCTTGTGAAGGCACTAGTTTTGACTTCTTTTCATTTACTGTGTACCCTAGGCAACCTAGTTTTTTTTTTTTTTTTTTTTTACAAACGCCAGATGTTTTAAAAGAATGTCCTTGCTGTCTACTTGAATAAGGCAGTCATCCAGGTATGGATATATTTGGATTCCTCTGTCTGCAGTATGCAATTACTGGTGCCAGGCATTTTGTGAAGACACTGGACGCAGTAGATAAGCCAAAGGGAAGTGCAGAGAATTGGTAATGAGTTGTACCCGCTATAAAATCGGAGGTATCTTCAATTTTGTCTGATAAGGACATGCAGGTATGCCTCCTTGGAGGTCCAATGTTACTAGCCAAGCCTTCTTGCCCAGCATGGGAAGAAGTTGCTGTGTGAGCATCTTGAATTTGGGTACTTCCAGGTATGTGTTTAGAATTGAAAGGTCCAGAATGGGTCTCCAGGCTTTGTCCTTTCTGGGAACCAGAAAGAGTCTTGAGTAAAATCCTTGTCCTTGCTCCTGTGTAGGAACCTGTTGAATGGCTCTCATGTCCATGAGTGCTGTAATTGGTCTTTGAGCCTCTGCCCATTGATTTGATGGCAGGTTTGGCATTCCTTTTATCCTTGGTAAAGTGTGAAAGTGGAACCTGTATCCTTGAGTTACAATATTTAGGACCCATTTGTCTTTTGTGATGTGCCAATTGTCTGCAAAAAGTGCAAGTTTTCCTCCCAAGGGAGCTGTCAAGAGTGATTTGCTTGGCAGTCTAAGGGGAAAGGCAGTCTAAGGGGAAAGTCATTGCGATTGTCTGATAGTTTGAGACAGGTCTCCTCCTTTCTGGGTTGTGGCACCCCATTGTCGTGGCTTGTAAGAGGCTTGTGGCTGACCTCTGCCCCTTGGGCAACTGTATTTGCCCCTCTGTGGTCTGTCAGAAGTTGGAAAGGACCAGTTCTTTGTTGGCCAATTTCTGCTGAAACGAGGGGGTTGAACCTGTAAAAAATCCTTAACAGTCTGCATAGATTTTACCTTATCCTCCATTTTCTTTAAAACCTCTTCTGCTTTCACACCAAATAAAACATCCTGCTGTAAGGGTGCATCCAATAACTTTGCTTTAACATGATCAGATAAAGTTTGTTCTATTAACCAAGCATGCCTACGAATGACAGACCCTGTTACAGCTGCTCTGCGAGAAGCTTCCAATGAATCAAATCCACATTGCAAAGTACGTTTTCCCACTTGTTCTGCTGCATGCAACAAATCTTGCATTTCCTTATAATCAGGCTGCGCTGTATGTGTGCTCATTTTTTGTTTTAATTGAGACATCAAATATTGTTGATATTTCAGCATGTGAAACTGGCAATTTAAGGCCCTCATAGCTACAGTGGCTGAGGTATATACTTTGTTTCCCCATCTGTCTAGTGCTCTAGAATCCCTTTTAGATGGTACAGGATTTTTAGCAGTAGAGGCCTTCACCCCTTTGGGACCCTGGGAAATGGTTTCTGGGTCAGCAACAGGGCTTTTATATAGGAATTTATGTGAGTCGGGGACTCTGTAGTATCTGTCTGGTTTGGCTGGTGCAGGAGATAATGAATCTGGGTTAAGGCTAGATTCTGACTAAACATAATCCACAATGTCCAACAGGTGGAATAGCAAGGGGTCTGTGCTGGGGTAGTAACAGGAACGCTCAGAGCCTTTTCTTAGAATCAGAGTAATCCTGGCCTTCCCAGTGGAAATGTTCCCTCATGGTATGTAAAGTTTCCCCAAAAGAGTAGTCTTCTGGGGGAGATGCTGTAGGAATGGACTCTTCAGCATCAGAGTCTTCATAAAGGGGGGGGGTACTCCTGTTCCTCAGAAGAATCTGAGTAAATGGAAACCTGGTCAGAAGAAGCGTAGTCCTCCTCCTGTCTAGGCCTTTTTGTTAGGTACAGGCTTCCTTACTTTTAATGGAGTTTTCAGTTTTGCATAGGATTTAATAGTAAGTGTAGTCTGTCTGAAGACACCTTCAGCAACCAACAGCCTTTCAACTGCACCGGGATCCCCTTCAGCCATTGAGTCGGAAGGGCCTAAAGATAAAGGCTCTGGAGGCCCTGCAATCTCTGCTTGGGAGTCGGATGCAAGCTGGGGTTCTACATCAGCGGTAGTCAGGGGCTGCGTAGGCGCCTCACTGAAAAAACGGAGAACCGGCGACTGGCCTAGCAGTGGGCTCGGTGTCTGGTTTGGGTTTCGGCTGCCTGTCCTTATCTTTGCGCTTTTTATGCATCCCGGTAGTCGGTTGCTCCGACAGCATGGTATAATTAAATTTTCTTCCAAAATAATGTCAGCTGAAATCAAACAGATGTTTAATAGTTCGTTTGTTAAACCTAGCACAAAACAAACAACCTGTGACGTCATGGTCTGGGCCTAGGCAAGGGATACATTAAGAATGAAAATCCTTATGAGGTATTTGCTACCCACAAGAAATGCAATTAACTTTTTCTGACATCGGACTGAGGCAAGAAAAGCTTCCCCAACGGGGTACTTAGCTTTATTGAAGACTTCGGTCTGAAAATCTCAGGAGTCGGCCGACCGGCACTTGAACTGCTTTGGGCACCACGCAGCAAGAAACACTGAAGAAAAAGGCGTCAGCTGCCTCTTTTATACCCCTGTCACACTGACGTCAGGGAAGAAGTGACAGCAACCGAAGCCGGACCAAGACTTTGGAACTCTGGCCGAATGCGGGACCGCCTGACGGCAGATAACCCAAGTGTGACGACTGCAGCAGTGTAACACGAACATCTAGATTTTAATGGCAGGGTTGTTTTTATCTTCTTCCACCCAGCCTTAGAACTGCCTTAGGTCTACCACTTGCATTTTCAAATTCTGTCAAATACTCACCACCATTCCCATAAGAGTAGGACAAACATTAACACTAAGACCACATACATTATAGGCACAGTTAGTGAAGGCAACCACCACAGTAAATATTTTATGACTGGAAACCAATGGTACTTTTTCTTCACAAATTAATGTGGAACATCCAATTCCTGATGCAAGTTGTTTGAGGGAAAATCTAGCATGTGCCTTGTTGTCTGCATGTACACAATGGAGGAATATTTCAGGATACTACATACTAGTCAGATACCATAACAGATGGGATTTAATTGCTGACATTTGGGAAAATAAAGGTGTACCAAAGTGTAACCTACATAAAAACATTTGATAAAATTATTAAATCTCCTCCCCCCCAAAAATGTGAAAATGACCAAGTACTCACAAGACAAAGACTGAAATCAATAAATTTGGAAATGCAAAAAAAAAAAAATTGTTCATTGTCAGTACATTGTTTTGCTGAAAAAATTTAAAAGTATCACAGTGACGGTTTAAGTTTAATATTTCAAGATCAACCATCCCCAGAAATGAGACAATTTAGTTTTATAGAAAACTAAAGTACTTGAGTCTGTGGCAGAATTTTAGTCAAGTTTTGTTAATTTTATTTTTCAAAGTTTTTCAACATTTCTGTTTATGTCGAATATCAAAAGGATACAGTGCTTCTGGTATATGAATGACAAGCTATACCGTATCTCACTACTTGTCAATAAGTTTTTTTTCTGATATGTTGCTAAATATGGACAAAACGGGTAGGTAACAGAACTGTTCCATCCACTAAAGATCCAGTGACCAACATACATTACAGATCAGATCACAAACCCATTCAAATCTGCCACCTAAATTCAGACACCCCGTGAGTAACTTGAGATTTAAAGCAAAAACACTGGCAGCCTGCAATTAACATTCTATACAATATAACATTTTTCTGTATGCTTGTCTGTATGCCATGAAATAACAAAGCTAGGGAATTAGATAAAGGCAATATAGAAATCTACATCTTTCTACAACTTCTTGCTGGGTATGCAAAAGACGTTAAGTCCACACACAGTAAAGCGCCGCATAGAGATAAAGCTTATCCTATCAAGGAACAGACATGAGAAAGGAACCAAAGTAAGGGGTTCTATTCCTCAGAAAAACAAACATCTACAGCCAATAACTTGGCTAATCTTGGCTAATGTACTTTACAGCTCCTTGCAATATGGAAAGAAACCAGAAAATGTAGACAAGAGGACATGCTAACTCTGCAAACATCCCATCTGCAAGCAAAAGATTCTTTTAGAAAAAGGAGCTCAAGACAGAAGTGCATCTGTAGTGCCACTTCAGAGGCCCAGGCACACGTATGCAACAATATCATACTCTCCTGGAACACAAACTTTGCATATAGCTATCTACAAATGCTACAATGAATAAGAGTAAGTCCACTAACAAGAAACTTGGTAGAAACATTTACCATTCTTCCATCTTTCAAGAGACTGAGCAGGAAGAAGCCAAGTACCTGCCACAATGATGGATCCATTAAAACACGATCTGGAGGTGTAACACCATCAGATCCACAATTTCAGGTCATTAGGTAGACAATGCATCAATGTTATTATATGGAAGAGGCCCAATTGCATGGCATTCAAACCCAAACAAAGGAAAGTGGAAACTCATTACGTAACTGCGTCACACTTAGAATTGTAACGTAATGAATTCGGATAGTAAAATGAATGGACTATCCAGACTAGCCTCAGTCAACTCAGCCAACAATGAGAGGCGAGTCTAAGAAATGTGTCTTTTTGGACCACTAAAAAGGAGCAACAAGTCACACCTACAAGTTTGAGATCAAATGAGCAACTGTTAGCACAAAACCTTTTCAGAGACACAAAACAAAGAAAAAATAAAAAAAAAAAAAAACTTACTCAAAACAGCCAAAGTTTATCTAACTTGAAAACTGAGATCAAAAAGTCTTATATAGTGGACTGGTCTCAGATTAGAGAGATCTTTGAGAAAGGCCTTCCACAGGTCCATGAAAGCAAACAAAGCTACAGCACCACTGCCATCATTAGAACTTCTCCCCCCAAGGTGAATTGGGATGGTGAAATACTTGAAGCATAAAAATCAGATATAATCCAAAAAAAGCCGGGCACAGTTAAGGCAGAACACAGTATACAAGCAAGAATCTCTCTCGACAAAGCTTCCCAGTTATCACAAGTACAAAATTTCAAGTAGAACTTAACGAGGAACCAAGAGCTCAATAAGTTCGAATAAAATAAGTAATCCCAAGAGTTACCAGTCACCACTCCACCACACCATAACTTGTATTAATTTCCATATACAATTCCGTTGCACAAAGAACCAAGCATATGGTGGAGTTGTATAACAGCTTTAATTCCAAACGGCAAGCGCTTTCAACCTCAGTCTTCTTCAGGCCGATACAATTAGCACTAAAATACATACATTTATATACTAAAATCCACAATAATTATGATATCACATCCTTTCAATTAAGGCAATTAATACATTCAATAATATTTGGTTAAAACTTTGTTAAACTATTGATGTCACATCCTTTCAATTAAGGCAATTAATACATTCAATAATGTTTGGTTAAAACCTTGTTAGACTGTTGAAAATGTTATGCACTATGCATTTTGAAAACTCCTCACCTCAGTTTCACAAATCTTTTATGTATTTATTTTATATGGACAATTTTCTAAAAAATAAGCTTTACGAAGGGTGCCATAAAATGTGTGCTGTTACTGTTTAATTAGAATAATGAATGCGTTAAAATTAAAACGCTATGTCATACGACATCCTAGATTACTCCTGCCTACACCTTTATGCATCGGTTACATGCTGTAATCATATAACACTTACTACAACCATTTACCACTATTAATATTAAAAACTAACTTAAATTTATAAGAACCACGTGCCCTGATGTAAATCGTAGAATTTCTAATAGCACTTCATATTCCGTGCTCAATCATCTTTCATGTCCATGGGCTACGCTAACTTCCATTTTCCTTTCGTTAAAGTAAGTTTCACAAATGGTGCCATAAGATGTGTACTATTACTTTTTAATTAGGCAAGTCAATGCGTCTAAAATTAAAACGCTATGTCAGCAACATCCTAGGTTACTCCTGCCTACAAATTTAGGCATCTGTGTCAAACTATGATCGTATAACACTGCTAAAGCCATTTACCTCTATTAATGTGTAAATCTAACTTAAGGTTTACAAAAATCACGTACCCATATGTAAACCGCTGAATTCCAAATAGCACTTTATAATACGTGTTAATATAATCTTCCGTGTCCATAGGCTACACTAAACACCCATTTTCCTTGTTCTTATGGTCACAACAAGTGCGACCTATTTTATAATAGGCATCCTACATAGAAGCTCATGAACTGATTACTTTAAGAGATATGTGCAATACATTTTCATCTCATACGTGCATCTAATATCTAACTGTAATGGTTTATATACGATATGCGTTTCAAAAGTAATCAGTTCATGAGCTTCTATGTAGGATGCCTGTTATAAAATAGTTTGCACTTTTTGTGACCTTAAGAACAAGGAAAATGGAAGTTTAGTGTAGCCCATGGATATGAAATATGATATGAACACGTACTACAAAGTGCTATTAGCAATTCTGCGGTTTACATCTGGGTACGTGATTCTTGTAAATTTTAAGTTAGGTTTGAATATTAATAGTGGTAAATGGCTTTAGCAGTGTTATATGATTATAGCATGAAATGTGTAGGCAGGAGTAATCTAGGATGTCGCTGACATAGCGTTTTAAATTTAAACGCATTATTCGTCTAATTAAAAAGTAATAGCACACATTTTATGGCACCCTTCGTGAAGCTTATTTTTTAGAAAATTGTCCATATAAAATAAATACATAAAAGATTTGTGAAACTGAGGTGAGGAGTTTTCAAAATGTATATTGCATAACATTTTTAATAGTCTAACATAAGGTTTTAACCAAATATTATTGAATGTATTAATTGCCTTAATTGTAAGGATGTGACACCAATAGTTTAAAGTTTTAACCAAACATTATTGAATGTATTAATTGCCTTAATTGATAGGATGTGACATCATAATTATTGTGGATTGTTAGTATATAAATGTATGCATTTTTAATGCTAATTGTATCGGCCTGAAGAAGACTGAGGTTGAAAGCGCTTGCCGTTTGGATTTAATTAAAGCAGTGTTATACAACTCCACCCTACGCTTGGTTTTTTGTGCAACGGAATTGTATATGGAAAAGAATACAAGTTATGGTGTGGTGGAGTGGTGACTGGTAACTCTTGTGATTACTCATTTTATTTGAACTCATTGAACTCTTGGTTTTTCGCAAGTTCTACTTGAAATTTTGTACCTGTGATAATTGGGAAGCTTTGTCGAGAGAGACTCTTGCTTTGATACTGTGTTCTGCCTTAACTGTGCCCGGCTTTTTTGGATTACTGCGTTGATTACCTGGTTACAGGGCACAGCAGTGTGTATTTAAGACAAGACTTTTGCTGTTATGTTTATAAAAATCAGAAAGGCTGGGTACATTAATCCAAGTATAAGTAAGAGAGACAGCTGAACCATTTGGTCAATATAAAACAGAGAAAAGCATTTCCATATCATGAATGTATTTTATAAGGGTTCTATAAAGCCTAGTGGACACAACCCTCTCTAAAACGGAGATTAGTGCAGGTACACAGTTGCAGTTAGAACAGTCAACTCAGCTTTAGGTTATAAAGGGTTTACCCAGGAGTCTCCTAGGCATGGCCAAAGCAAGGAGAAAGTGAAGACCTATACAGCAAACTAGGAGGCAGCATACATCTTTTTGTGTTGGCCAAGAAAGCAGCATCATGAACAGTCTGTTCCCTCAAACTTGAGGACAGGAAAATCTGGCAATAATTGTGTTCCTAGGCCAGTGATATGGAAGAGAACACTCCAACGCATAATCATTGAAGACTACCATGGAATGGAAGTAACCATATTTACATCTAATGGAGATGCAAATTTGCCACAAGAATTTTGGTTCTGCTCCTTAAAATTAAAGGGCTGCTCAAAGGGAGCAGACATTGTCAGAACTCACCAACGTCACTGGCTTTTCAAGTATTTTCCTGCACAAAAGAAAAAAGCATGCATTCCACCCTACTGGTTATTATACTAGTCCACTGCCATATCTTATACCAGACTTGAGATAACTTTTGGGAAGTAACAAGATGAAGAGTGTTGATGTGGATGACTTGAGAGCCATGTCTCCCTGGACTATATGAACAGAGACCTGATTGAGCTCGTTGAAGGAGTGTCCCAGGCAAGTATGCCCCTAGCCTTAAGAAGCATTCTGTCACCCAGAATGAGGCCTCAATACAAACAAAAAATGATTGACTAACAATTGGCTTATTTCTGGTGTCATTCCATGCGGGTTTAGTACCGGAGAGCCTGGAAAGATGCGAGACAGGTCACAATGCTTTGCTATAGATGGCCTGCATCTGTCTCACTTGGGCTTCAGGCTTCTGGCAAAGGCCCTTGCCTCCCCCATAGTGCCTTTTTTTTTTTTTTTTTAGGAAAAGTCATGAGGCCGATACTACCAACAAAAAAATTTCAACAAAACGCAAATTAAAGGTCATGCAGCTAAACACTAGGAGTCTAAACATGAAACTGCACTCATTGCAAGCATTCTTAACCCTGGAAGATACTGACATTTGTGCAGTCACAGAAACCTGGTTCAAAGCTGCAGAGAGCACCCCAGCTTTACCTGGTTACTTATCCTATCATACATTAAGACCCTAAACTGTAGGCAGCAAAGCTAAAGGAGGTGGAGTTTCAATATATATTGAAGACACATACCGCCAGGCTGCTAAAACAGTATGATGCACAGGAGACACATCATGTGCGTGTAAAAATTAAGACCCCTATTCAAATCATAGCTAGCTACAGGGCCCCACATGTCCCTCAGGATGCCCACTCCACTTATCCAGACCTCTTTTGAATCTATCAAGATTTAACCCTTTACCCTGGATCCTGGGCGACTACCCAACTATAGACTGGAAAAACTTCTCATGCCACAACACAAATGCTCAGACTCCAGATTTTATCAATGCAAATGCCTTGGAACAGCTAGTGAATAATCCCACAAGAGATGATATCTTGGACTTCGTATTACGCAACATGAGTAACCACTGCAGCACCCCTACAGTATCATCATCATCCCTATTGACATCAAACCATAAAGCAGTCACTTTCAAATTCGCCATCCCCCCTGACCCCCTCTTGCTATGGTCAAACAAAAAAGCTTTTCCAACTCAGATTTTCATCCCTTGGGAAGTTGTAAACCGCTTCATATCCCCTCCCTTCTGTAGGAATGGGCATCAATGTCCAAATCTACACCAAAGTACTAAATGAAAATTTATATATAGATGCATGGAATCAGGAATACTAGACAAGACTAAACCATCTTCTGCAAGGAAGAGTAAACCTCTCCAGTGGACATGGGCAATAAATAAAAAATAAAAGGAAAAAATTGCTGTCCAGGACCAAGAAGGAGCAGGTGCCCAATTGGAAGCAATCTCTCCTTAGCCTAGCAAGGAAATAAGAACACTAGTGAAATCCTCTAAAGCCAACTTGGAATCCAAATTGGCCACATCTACTAGAGACAATCATAAGGCCTTCTTCACATATGTCCGCAAGCTCAAAGAAAGCACCCAGATCTGTTCAGAACTGGTGATAAAGGACACCACAAACAGAAATGCTGTAGATGCAACCAACCTACTGGCCGACAGATTCAGGAAAAAAACTTCACCCCTCTGCCCCCCCCCCCCCATCAGTAAATCAGGACATTCCCAGTACTTGCCCTCTCACCCCTTATCTCTAGGGAACAGGTCATCACTGCCCTCTCAAAAGCAAAATATACAGTTTCCATGGGACCAGATAACATCCCAGGCTGCATCCTATATGAACTCAAGCATGAATTTGTAGCACCATTAGGCACCCTATTCAACCAAAGCCAGAGTACTGGCTTTGTTCCAGCAGAGTCGAGGACATCCACAATCATCCCTTTACGCAAGGGTGGTGCATCCACCGATCTGGGAAATTATAGACCCAGCCTAACTAGCCTGATCTGTAAGGCCATAGTACAGATTATCATGGACATGGACTTCATTTACAGGGACACAGGAAACCTCCAAACACTAGACCCCACACAGTTTGGTTTTTTCAAGGTGAGGTCATTTCTGTTAAAA
The DNA here is from genome assembly GCF_019279795.1 of Protopterus annectens. Classification (NCBI taxonomy): domain Eukaryota; kingdom Metazoa; phylum Chordata; order Ceratodontiformes; family Protopteridae; genus Protopterus; species Protopterus annectens. The sequence goes on from NC_056750.1 coordinate 658,911,847, forward strand.
CAAGCAGACTTCGAGACAGTCACCAATGCTATGGACAAGGGGAAGACTATGCACACTGCCTACCTTGATCTGGCCAAAGCCTTTGACACTATTCCCCACTTGGGTACAATAGATGCTCTCTCTTAACTAGGCATCAATCTATATGTTAACAGATGGGTAGCAAACTGGCTCACTAATAGAACTAACTTGATCAAAATAGGAGAAGCCACCTGAAGCAGTAGACCCGTAACGAGCGTCATACCCCAGGGATCGGTCTTGGGGCCTCTTATTCAGGAAATGCTTCACTTGAGGTTCAGGCCAAAAACAGTAGGCTATGGCTGACCAAGTTTGCAGAGGACAAGCTGGGTGGTCATTTCCCCAAGTGATGTGGACATCATCCAACAGGGTCTCATCCAAACAAGTGACTGGTGCCAGAAGCATGGCTTCAAGCTGAATGCCAAAAAATGCATCATCCCCTTTGGGGAGAGTGACATCACCACACTAACGGCCTAAGCATGCAGTCAGGAGAGATTTGGGCACCCAAGTTGACAGCAACCTGACTTTTGACCACCATGTTGCTTCAGTTGTACAGAAAGCTTTCTACATGGCCCACCTCTTAAGAATGGGCATCTCATCCAGGAACAAGGTCATCAGAACATCCCTGTATTCTTCCCTTATAAGGCTGGTTATAGAATACAATACCCCCTGTGGCATGTACCTCACAAAGCACATGCAGTACGTGGAGCGCGCACAGAGGTTCTTCACCAAGACAATCCAGAGCCTCAATTATCAACCCTACACAGGCTGAAAGTCCCTCAACTCAGTTTCATACAGACTCCTTAGAGTTGACCTCTGTCTGGCATACAAAGCAATCTCAGACTCAGTCATGATGGGACTGCTGCATATCCCGCAAGTCAAGCTCCACTTGAGTAATCCACACGAGCGACCTCAACCTGGTCTGACACATCAACAGGACATGTTGGCAGGACAGATGTGTCCTGCAGACTCCCCCTCCACATCAAGCAGAGTACCTAATTATCCCTTTTTAAGTGCAACCTAGATAACTGGAAGGGAAACAGAAAATACACCCCTGGGATTCCACCAGTGTCTCTGCTGGACTGGGGCTTTAGATGCAGACTTGTCTAAACATGGACTAAACTCTTGGCTATGCTTATAAGGGCCTCAGAGCCAATAGTATAGCAACTTTTATGACCCTATGAAGCAAAACTGATCTCATTTTGCGTACTTGTGTACAAGGTGGACATCTTGAGTAAACAGTCGACAGAAAGTGCATTTTCAAGATGTACCCCCCTCTCACATATGCACACACACCTGGAGGCAGCATGTATGGCATGACTATTCTATTGCAATAAATATTCAGTTTTTCTCTCAAAGCATGCTGCTGACGTGGGTCCGGCAAAGCAGCTCTTGTACATACCTTAAGGATCTCTATTACGGCGTAGAATGAATCTAAATTTAAACACTAATGGACTTGCACATATAATCCCCCTTTGCCTCATTACCTATGAATATCCAATGGGATGAGAATTTTTGAACCACATGAACCATCAAAATAAAATACAAAAAGATTACTAGATATATGTCACACTGTACAGAGCTGCAGCATATGAAGACCATAACCTGGGTCACGAGTGGTTGCGCCTTTGCCAGATACACCACAACTCCTAAAGACTGGAAAGGGGGGAGGGGATACTCTCCAGATCATATAGCTTTTTCATACAAAAAGCTATTCATTTAGACAAGCAAAAAGACTGAAGTCCTTGTCAAAGTACATTTGCCAGGCAGGACTACCTTGCACTTTAAGTGCAAAAAAAAAAAAAAAATACAGGTTCTGAACTGGAAATGAATGGATTCAGTGCAGAAAAGGAACTTTGGAATAGGTATTGCTGACTGACGTGGAAGAAAAATACATACAGGAGCTTTAGGCTTCCACTTCCCAGTACTATATAGATGAAATGGAGTCCTCCTCAGGGTATTTCCAGCAGGTGGACAGTTACCCTGCTATCAAAGACCCTAAAAGGACAACTATTTTGCTGCCCTGTTGACATCCCAGACCCTGCAATTCACCCCAGAACCTATGCATTGGACCCTGTGGTTCTATAAGAACAGTAGTCTCCCATGGCCTCCTTTAAGATTAGGTAATAAAATGCATTGGAAGGAGGGTGGAAGAGAAGTTTACTCACAGCTAAAAAGGTCTCACCAGCTTCTTTCCATGTCTTCAGTCACTAATTATTCTTTGGTATAAACATTAGGTTTTTGGAAAGGGACATCCTTAAAGTTCCGTTTACATCTTTATAGAAAGGCAGGACGCATAGTCAGTGAGAGCACAGCATCATCAGATCCCAATGATTAAAATACTCCATGTGTCAGGCTGTGTGTGTTCCACACCATTAGGGAGGTTCATGCATTTCTTGGGGCAACAAACCTTTCAGATCAACTTCCCAGACAGGCAGCTTTGCTTTGATATCGTTATACCGCCCAACTAAAATTATGCTACTAGTATAGCTCTTGGGCACCCTCAAACATAATATATACTGCCTCTTCCTAGGACAATAAAGCACAGGCCTTTCACTCCACAATAAAGACTGCACACAAGGGCTGCTTTTACACTCAAGAAACCTGCCAAAACTGTCTGATGAGGTTTATTTAACATTAGTTTACCAGGGAATTGCAACTTGGAACGAAGCCAAATTTTCAGAGGAGGCCCAGGGAGAAACACTCCAGGTGCATGTCTTTATAAAGTAGGAGAAAACCAGAGCACCCAGAGAAAACCCACACAAATGTGGAGAGGACATGCAGACTCTGCACAGAAGGCACCCCAGCAGAGAATCAAACTGGAGAACCTCTTGCTGTGAGGTAACATAACCGCTGCACCACTGTGCCATTAGTAATCTCTAATCCCACAGAGCAATAACTGTAAAGCAAGATAATCCTAAAAGCCTTAAAAGGGGAACTACTGTAACTTAATGTTCTCACAAAAAGGTTTATTAATCCTGTATTCGTCAGCCAACAAGTTAAATCCAGTATACCTACTTTGAAGGGACAGACTTGCTGTAAACACCCATGGTAAGAGGAACAAGCGTCACAGGACAACCCTCACCAATGACATCACCTTCAGGATCTCCCAACATTTATCATAAATGCGATTTTCTGTTCTCCAAAATATTTAGTCGCACACTGGACTTGGCCTAACTGCCACAAAGTGGAAAAGTAAAAATCTTCACAGCTATGTTGCTATCTGCTTGATCATTCACTTAACTGTTTACTACCAGGAAAAAACCTTGGATGTTGACTATGTGCAATGAAACAAAGACTTTGACGTTCTCAGACCAAAGGCTCTCAAGTCCAGCAACAGTGACATTATCATGGTATGCTAGTGCTCTCGAGTTAGAGTCCCAAATGACAGCCAATATTGATCACTTCTGTATGTCCAATAATGTATGCAAAGAGGGCTCTCTATATACACACGTGTGTTTTTAATTTGACCTTGATCAACATGCTGGGGGGTTAATAGCATTATCCTTTCAACTAAAATCAGAAAAACTCAGCACCTAACTGTACAATAGCTCTCCTTGGTCCAGCACACCACAGTATGCTGGAGTTCTTGGGTTCAAGTCCCAAATGAGAGCAGGTGGACATGCATATTTTTGTTTAAATTCTATATCAGCAGCAGATCAATACCCCCCCCCCCCAACATCTCACTCATAGATGGATCCAGCACTAAGAGACCTAGGGAGCTACCTAGGGTCCAATGCTGGCTGGGGTCTACCCAGCCATACAACTGGGGGGGGAACACGACATACTGTACTCTGTGATCCAATGCATCTGCTTCCTGTGTGTCTTGAGTTTGGAGTCTCTGCACTCTCCCACAGCAAATGAGATTTTCTGGAAACTGCAAAACTGAACAAGATTAAAATCTTTCAGCGATTTCTTTTGAGTTTCTGCAAGAAATGGAATTGGAGTTGAATTGAAATGCCAGGTACAGCAACTGTATTTGAATTAACAGCACAACTTAGAAAGGGTTAGGGGTATGTGTGCGTGTGTATAAAATGCCTGTCAGAGAGGGCTGTTTGAGCAAATCACTTAACACTGTACCCAACTGGCAGAACATCTCTGATTTTGCCACATATTTGTCCCTTTCCCTTCAGCAAGTCACTTAAGATAGAGCTTTGGGCAACTGGAAATTTGGGATACACTCCTCAATGGCCCCCCTAGACTGCAAGACTAGTAACTAGTACCTATTGACTAGTAACTAGTACCTATTAACCAGAGTAGTAAATAAAGGAAGGAAACAGAGAATCACCACATCAGCTATGTTCTTTGATATGATCCTTGGTTTTCTTAATGTTGACGGTGTTATTTAGTCGCGAGAAAGACAAGCTGAATATTAAAAATGTATTCATAGTTGCAACATTAATTTAGCTTTTTTGCAGGTATATAGGTGTGAAATGTGCTGGGTTCCAACAGTTTGTCTAGTACTTAGCACAGCTGAGTAAGGCTACGAGTACAAAATGTTAAACCAAGGCCCAAATTTCACTTAGTACAAATACCACCTCAGGTCACCCTTGACAAGAGACTACTAACCTGGAGAGAATAACCCAGTCAGCAAAGGATAAATAAAAGGAAATGCTTTCTATAGCTCTTAGTTTTACTGAGTCAACCTTTTTTGTGCAAGACTGTCAAGTTATTTCATCATTCAATACTACTTGGCTGGTACTGTAAAGGGAGCCTTGTGTCCAGTGGATTGTTCCTTGTGTTTACAGCGTTTGCGGTTGTATTATGCACTTGCCTTTTGAATTTCTGCAGCCTTCACATAAACGTTAATTAGGACTGGACTATATGCTATTTGAGTATGAATCCCAGCAAGTCTCTTGCAGTTTCATCAGCTGCCGAATGCATTTTCATTAAAAGTGAGTTTCAAGGGAACAGAAGTTCACCATTTCTCATGCCAAGACCGTTTTCAATGAGAGGGTGTTTTGTTTAGAAAATGTCCGCATTTTTTTTGTAAAATAAGAATTACATTTTAAATGAAATCCATATCTCTGTGATAACTGTAAAAGTAAAGAAGAAAATATTATGTAGACTAACATGGTGTTTATGAAAATTGGAAACAGACAGCAAAGTAATTGGGTATTAGTATGGCTGACTGGGGGCCAGACTCATTGCTCTTCATAGGGCTCCATTTGTCCCCAATCAGCACTGTTGACTCTGGAAGTGTATGCTTAAATAAAACATCATTAACCATACAAGTACGTCAGATCTGTATTAAACCATGTCAAAAGGGATAACTGTTCCTGACAGAGAAGATCGGAGGTAAAAAAATAAAAAAAAGATGCAAGTAACCTTGAAGCGTGCAAAACCCTCCCCCCAAAAAAAGTATGCTACACAGTCATTTTAATTTTTTTAGAACTTGGTGGTCGTTAAACGCTGCTGTAGCATTTATATGGCCTGTAATTCTTTAGTGCAATGAATAAAGCAAGACAATTTATTAAATGGCCTGGATTGTGTAACAATACAACAATGGTGCGTTCTAGTAAAACATTTTTACATTGCTTTCTATACAGCCCCCAGCAAATGCAAAGGGGTTGATGTTTGATGGGTCATAATCTGCATTACTTGGTGAGATGAGCAGAAAAGAGTCATATTCAGCATTCATTATGTAGTCAGTGTTGCATATAACTCGCACGTCTTCTCTACGAGACGTGATTGTAAAGACTTCTCCATTTAGTTAAAAACAGTTACTCTTGACAGTTGGTGCATTCAACTGAAGTTCCAGCTGGTTAAGGAATGGCTTCCTATGGCAAGGGTGCAGAGTTTGAATCTTTCCACCATTTACCTACAAAGAAACTTCAAACAAGTCAATTAACCATACAGTGCTTTGGAGCAATTGGGTATTTAGGCTAGGCTCCTTAATGGTCTCCTGGACTGCATACCTAGCAAGTATAATCCTGCTGTTTGCCAGCCATCCCCCTACTGCATGGTTAATCTGTCAGGAAATGCTAAGGCAATATCACCAGCATACCATTTATTTAAGGGCAGTAGGCACTGCATTTGTAGATGAAGCACACAAAATGCAATGTTGTCTGCCAGCAGCAACCACCACATTAGTAATAGTTCTCTTTAATGCAGAATTATTCAGATTACTTACTTCTACAGAGATTGTGCATACTGACTTGGCATATAAAATCGGGTGCTTAATATTCATAAGGTCTCAAAAATATTGTAAACTGTGATACACCTGACTGGAACTTATGGTATGATGCTAGTGATCTTTACACAATTTCATGTAGTTCATCCAAAGCTAGCTATATTGTACATATAATTTATTTCAGACCAATAAGGGGTTTACATGGTCAAAGTTACTGTAACTGCTGGTGGGGGTGGGCTCTCCATACCTCATGTTCTTAAACAGTCATTTTAACTTGGTCTTTAATTTGGCTTTGTGTGACTAGTGTGAATATGTATGCATGCAAATTAAGTGTGAATACTTTGGCTACTGCATTTGTGTGCTACAAATATGAAATAAGTAACTTTTGGTCATTAGTTTTTGGTTAAGACATCCAAGAAGGATGCAGCCAGCAATGTACCTATACCTGCAGGGTTTGGAGGTGGTCTGTGGATAGAATTAACAGACCCTGCTGAGTGGATGGTCAAAATTACTCTGTCTTTGAAGGACAAGACTACAGAGTGTATTGGTGGGTGTAAAGCAAACTGGAATACTTACTGTGGCCATAGTCATCTAAAAATTAAATATGGTGTACTCAAATTAGTGGCCCTGTTGAGTACAGCTATTGGTGGATTATAACAGCCGAGTGGCCTTTTATCTTTAATACATTCTAAAATGGGTACTTTTATTATTGGTTTGTAAATTCATTTCACTTCTTGCTATAAAAAAAAAAAAAAAAAATCAAAGTTACAAATTTAAAACTTGCACTAACAAATGTTTCTGCATTAAAATTAAGAAATATAATTCAAAACAATCAAAAAGGTGAATCAGAGAACACAGGCATTTATGCATGGTCCTAAAAAAAAGTGTGTAGGGGGTCCATGGGACCAAGATACAATTAAATCGGCATGTCACAAGGTCCTTATTCAACCACAACTCGAGCAAAAGGCATTACATTAATGAGTCATAAATACAAAAAATAATTGCACATGCACATTTAAAACCTATGTAATCCACAAATATGAACTTATTAAAACAGAAAATTTGAATATTTAAATGTCAGTCACCAAAAAAAAAAAAAAAAAGTTAAATATGGTGAAGCCAGTGTGTGTGT